>NC_041393.1:25351867-25378919 GCF_002162155.2 Triticum dicoccoides | reverse complement strand
CCAAAAAAAAAACAATTCGCCCCCTAACTGCTGGGACCCACCAGCTACATCTTCGCATGCAAAGGAAGTGCGTCCGGGCAAAAAAACGACCCCCTCTGACTGCTAGGACCCACCAGCTACATTTTCGCACGCAAGGAACTGCCTGACAGTCGGGACCCACTTGGTCGAAGCGTACGTAGCATTGTCATTCTGGTCGCGAACGTGTACGTACATATATACTGGTCGATGTAGAGGCGCGCACGTGTCATGGTAGAGGCGTGTACGTGTCGTAGTAGAGGCGCGCACGTAGCATGTACACGTACATACAGCGGCCAGGGTGCAAGAAAGAAAATACGGCCATGTATGTGTACATACGGGCGGGGTCTCGAACGCCTACTCGCGCATATGTACGGCGAGGTCTCATGTTCATGGGGAGGCAACGGAATGCGTCGTGTTCATGGGGAGGCAACGGAATGCGTCGTGTTCATGGGGAGGCAACGGAATGCGTCGTGTTCATGGGGAGGCAACGGAATGCGTCGTGTTCATTGGGAGGCAACGGAATGCGTGGGAGCCAACCGGCTTGGACGGAACAGGCGATGGAAACGAGGCCTAGCATAGCACAAAACAGAGGAAACGGACCTCCTACGGTCGAAATGGGGGTCCTGTTGATCGGGAGGGGTGTGGCGTATCGCAAAACGGAGGAAACGGACCTCCTACGGTCGAAACGGGGGTCCTGTTGATCGGGAGGGGTGTGGCGTACCGCAAAACGGATGAAACGGACTTGTGTTGGAGCGCTAGGTCGAAACGGGGGTCCTGTTCATCGGGAGGGGTGTGGCATACCGCAAAACGGAACTCCACGAGATACTGTTCATCTCCACCATCGACCTCCTCCAGCCTCCACGGGCTACCGTCGACCTCCTCCAGCCTCCATGGGCTCCTGTTCATCCAGCCTCCACCGGCTACTGTTCAACCACCCCTCCACCGTCTACTGTTCATCCAACCCTCCACCGTCTACTGCTCATCCAGCCCTCCACACCACGGGGTCCTGTTCAACCACCCCTCCACGGCCACCCCTCCACCGTCTACTGTTCATCCAGCCCTCCACACCACGGGGTCTTATTCATTCGGAGGCAACGCCACCGCTCACTGTTCATCCACCCCCTGGCAACGCTCATTGTTCATCCAATCGATCGGCTTCAGTTAGCAGCAGTAGCAAAGGAATCACTCCATTGGGTTCAGTTAACAGCCATCGATCGATCGCTCGGGTTCAGTAACGCGTAGCCTGCAGTGCAATCGCTCGGGTTCAGTTAGAGCCACCGCCTCGCACACACGCGCGTACCTGTATGAGAGAAACGCGCATTGCTCTCCCACCGTAACCGGCAACTCCCCAAATATTCCTCGCCCTCGCTTCTACCACGGTTTTTTCTGTCATGGACGGCCCAAAGAATGTCATGCAGCTGCGTCTCCGGCCCGCCCAGGACGAGAAGCCCATTTTCTGTCATTATTTTTTGTCATAGAAGTAGGAGCCCACCACATCTATGATGATATCGGGTTTTGTCACATTTATCATCATAGAAGTGTCATATGTATGATAGAAAAAAAAATTCGTTCAGCCCAAAATGTCACGGATGTGTCTTTTTTTTGTAGTGAAGGGACACAGATGTTTACCCAGGTTCGGGCCCTCTCGATGGAGGTAAAACCCTACTTCCTGCTTGATTAATATTGATGATATGGGTAATACAAGAGTAGATCTACTACGAGATCGTAGAGGCTAAACCCTAAGAGCTAGCCTATGATGGTATGATTGTAATTGTGATCGGCCTTCTAAGGACCAACCTCTCCGGTTTATATAGACATCGGAGAAGGCTAGGGTTTACATGGAGTCGGTTACAAGGAAGTAAATATAATATCCGGATCGCCAAGCTTGCCTTCCATGCAAAGGAGAGTCCCATCCGGATACGGGCCGAAGTCTTGAGGCTTGTATCTTCACGCTTCAATAGTCCAGACGTTGTACACAGTCCGGCTATCCGGATACCCCCTAATCCAGGACTCCCTCAAGGATGATGGTGATGATTTCCCCCTCCCGGAGGGAAGCTTCCCCAGCAGAACAGCTCCGTTAGAGCCCTAGATTGGTTCCGCCAAGGTTCCACCTCGTGGCGGCGGAGTTCCGTCCCGTAAGCTTGCTTATGATTTTTTCCAGGGTAAAATCCTTCATATAGCAGAAGATGGGCACCGAAGGGCCACCAGGGGCCAAGGAGACAGGGGGATCGCCCAGTAGGGGTGGGCGCGCCCCCACCCTCCTGGCCAGGGTGTGGGCCCCCTCTAGTGTTTTCTTAGCTCAATAATTCTTATTAATTCTAAAACTGACTTCCGTGGAGTTTCAGGATTTTTGGAGCTGTGCAGAATAGGTTTCCAATATTTGCTCCTTTTCCAGCCAGAATTCCAACTGCTGACATTCCCCCTCTTCATGGTAAACCTTGTAAAATAAGAGAGAATAGCCATAAGTATTGAGATATAATGTGTAATAACAACCCATAATGCAATAAATATTGATATAAAAGCATGATGAAAAATGGACGTATCAGCGATGCATAGCAACGAGAGGGGAGAGTGTGTCCACATACCCTCGTAGACCAAAAGCGGAAGTGTTTCAATAACGCTATTGATGTAGTCGAACGTCTTCGCGATCCAACCGATCCAAGTACCGAACGTACGGCACCTCCAAGTTCAGCACAAGTAAAGCTCGATGATGTCCCTCGTGCTCTTGATCCAGTTGAGGACAAGGGTGAGTTCCTCAGCACGATGGCGTGGCAACGGTGATTATGAAGCTACCGACGTAGGGCTTCGCCTAAGAACTACAATGGTATGATCGAGGTGTGTAACTGCGGAGGGGGGAACCGCACACGGTTGGGAGAGAAACTTGTGTGTCCTAGGGTGCCCCCTGCCCCCGTATATATAGGAGCAAGGGGAAGGCCGGCCAGCCCTCCTATGGCGCGCCAGGAGAGGGGAATCCTACTAGGACTCCAAGTCCTAGTAGGTTTCCACCTAAGGAAGAGGGGGGAGAAGGAAGGAAGAGGGGGAAGAAGGAAGGAAGAGTGGGAAGGAAAGGAAAGGGGGGCTCCGCCCCCTTCCCCTAGTCCAATTCGGACCCAAGGGGGGGGGGCGGCCAGCCCCTCCTGGCCCTTCCTCTCTTCGCACTAAGGCCCATCGAGGCCCATTAGTTCCCCCGAGGGGTTCGGTAACCCTCTAGCACTCCGGTTTTACCTGAAACTTGCCGGATCACTTTTGATGTCTGAATATAGCCGTCCAATATATCAATCTTTATGTCTCGACCATTTCGGGACTCCTCATCATGTCCATGATCTCATCTAGGACTCCAAACAAACTTCGGTCATCAAAAACACATAACTCATAATACATATCATCATCGAACGTTAAGCATGCGGACCCTACGGGTTCGAGAACTATCCAGACATGACCGAGACACATCTCCGGTCAATAACCAATAGCGGAACCTGGATGCTCATATTGGCTCCTACATATTCTACGAAGATCTTTATCGGTCAAACCTCATAACAACATACATTGTTCCCTTTGTCATGGGTATGTTACTTGCCTGAGATTCGATCGTCGGTATCATCATACCTAGTTCAAGCTCGTTACAGGCAAGTCTCTTTACACGTTCCGTAATACTTCATCCCACAACTAACTCATTAGTTACAATGCTTGCAAGGCTTATAGTGATGAGCATTACCTAGAGGGCCAAGAGATACCTCTCCGAAACACGGAGTGACAAACCCAAATCTCGATCTATGCCAACCCAAAAAACACCTTCAGAGACACCTGTAGAGCATCTTTATAATCACCCATTTACGTTGTGACGTTTGATAGCACACAAAGTGTTCCTCCGGTATTCAGGAGTTGCATAATCTCATAGTCTGAGGAACATGTATAAGTCATGAAGAGAGCAGTAGCAATGAAATTGTAACGATCATAATGCTAAGCTAATGGATGGGTAATGAATAATAAACATTTATCATGAAATAAGGAAATAAATAATAACTTTATTATTGCCTCTAGGGCATATTTCCTTCAGTCTCCCACTTGCACTAGAGTCAATAATCGAGTTCACATTGCCATGTGATTTAACATCAATAGTTCACATCTATATGTGATTAACACCCATAGTTCACATCGCCATGTGACCAACAACCAAAGGGTTTACTAGAGTCAGTAATCTAGTTCACGTTGCTATGTGATTAACACCCAAAGAGTACTAAGGTGTGATCATGTTTTGCTTATGAGAGAAGTTTAGTCAACAGGTCTCTCACATTCAGAGCCTTATATATTTTGCAAATATTCTATGTCTACAATGCTCTGCATAGAGCTACTCTAACTAGTTGCTCCCACTTTCTATATGTATCCAGATTGATACTTAGAGTCATCTGGATCGGTGTAAAAGCTTGCATCGATGTAACTCTTTACGACGAACTCTTTATCACCCCCATCACCGAGAAACATTTCCTTAGTCCTCACTAAGGATAATTTTGACCGTTGTCTAGTGATCTACTCTTAGATCACTATTGTACCCCTTGCCAAACTCATGGCAAGGTACACAATAGGTCTGGTACACATCACAGCATATGATATGTCTCCGTCCTATCTAATTTTTCAAACACTTTTGCCCTTGTTTTGGACTCTAACTTGCATGATTTGGATGGAACTAACCCGGACTAACGATGTTTTCAGCAGAACTGCCATGGTGTTATTTTTGTGCAGAAATAAAAGTTCTCGGAATGACCTGAAAATCCACGGAGCAATTTTTAAGAATTAATAAAAAATAATGGCAAAAGAATCAGCGTTAGGGGGCCCGCACCCTGTCCACGAGGGTAGGGGGCACGCCCCCTCCACCTGGGCGCGCCCCCTGCCTCGTGGGCCCCCTGGACGTCCACCGACCTCAACTCCAACTCTATATATTTGCTTTCGCGGAGAAAAAAATTAGAGAGAAAGTATCATCACGTTATACGATGCGGAGCCGCCGCCAAGCCCTAATCTCTCTCGGGAGTGTTGATCTGGAGTCCGTTCGGAGCTCCGGAGAGGGGGATTCGTCGCTGTCGTCATATTCAACCATCCTCCATCACCAATTTCATGATGCTCACCGCCGTGCGTGAGTGATTCCATTGTAGGCTTGCTGGACGGTGATGGGTTGGATGAGATTTACCATGTAATCAAGTTAGTTTTGTTAGGGTTTGATCCCTAGTATCTAGTATGTTCTGAGATTGATGTTGTTATGACTTTGCTATGCTTAATGCTTGTCACTAGGGCCCGAGTGCCATGATTTCAGATCTGAACCTATTATGTTTTCATGAATATATGTGAGTTCTTGATCCTATCTTGCAAGTCTATAGTCACCTATTATGTGTTATGATCCGACAACCCCGAAGTGACAATAATCGGTATACTTCTCGGTGATGACCGTAGTTTGAGGAGTTCACGTATTCACTATGTGTTAATGCTTTGGTTCGGTACTCTATTAAAAGGAGGCCTTAATATCCCTTAGTTTCTACTAGGACCCCACTGCCACGGGAGGGTAGGCCAAAAGATGGCATGCAAGTTCTTTTCCATAAGCACGTATGACTATATTCGGAATACATGCCTACATTACATTGATGAACTGGAGCTAGTTCTGTGTCACCCTATGTTATAACTATTACATGAGGAATCGCATCTGACATAATTATCCATCACTGATCCAATGCCTACGAGCTTTTCACATATTGTGCTTTGCTTATTTACTTTACCGTTTACTGTTACAATTACTACAAAACTGCTACTGTTACTTTTGCCACTGTTACCGTTACTTCCACACTACTTTGCTACTAATTACTTTGCTGTAGATACTAAGTTATCCAGGTGTGGTTGAATTGACAACTCAACTGCTAATACTTGAGAATATTCTTTGGCTCTCCTTGTGTCGAATCAATAAATTTGGGTTGAATACTCCACCCTCGAAAACTGTTGCGATCCCCTATACTTGTGGGTTATCATGACTATTTTATGGCGCCATTGCCGGGGAGCATAGGTCTATTCTTTGAGTCACTTGGGATTTATATCTGCTGATCACTATGAGGAACTTGAAAGACGAAAGAACTAAGATTTATCCCTCAACTACGATGGGAGGTAAGGAACTGCCATCTAGCTCTGCACTAGATTCTCCTTCCGTTATGAGTAAGCTTGCGACACCTAAACCTGCTTCTGCTATTAATTCTGATATGTCGCATGTTATTGATGATGCCACTTCTACTATGCATGATACTTATGATGAAACTACTTCTGTGCTTGATACTACTGTGCCATTAGGTGAATTTCTTGATGAACAACTTGCTAGGGTTAGAGAGAATGAAATTCTTGAAAATGAAATTATTGAAGATAGTGATGATGAAGGTTCTCCCCCTAAGTATGAATTGCCAGTTGTTCCTGAGGGTTATGTTATGGATGAAGAAACTGCTAGAGACTTTCTTGCTTGCAATGATAGATCTGATCTTAAGAAGTTATTATCTAAGCTGAAACAGAAAACTCTGAATGCTAGAATGAAATATGACCCTGCTTTTTCTAGTTCACCTATCTTTGTTACTGATAAGGATTATGAATTCTCTATCGATCCTAAGATAATTACTTTGGTTGAATCTGATCCTTTTTATGGCTATGAATCTGAAACTGTTGTGGCACATCTTACTAAATTGAATGATACAGCCACCCTGTTCACTAATGATGAGAAATATCACTACTATTATATCCTTAAGATATTTCCGTTCTCATTAAAGGGTGATGCTAAAACTTGGTTTAATTCTCTTGATCCTGGTTGTGTGCGTAGTCCCCAGGATATGATATATTACTTCTCTGCTAAATATTTCCCTACTCATAAGAAACAAGCTGCCTTGAGGGAAATATATAATTTTGTGCAAATTGAAGAAGAGAGTCTCCCACAAGCTTGGGGGAGGCTTCTTCGATTACTTAATGCTTTGCCTAATCATCCTCTTAAGAAAAATGAAATACTTGATATCTTTTATAATGGACTAACTGATGCTTCCAAGGACCACTTGGATAGTTGTGATGGTTGTGTTTTCAGGGAAAGAACAGTCGATCAAGCTGAATTGCTATTGAATAATATGTTGACTAATGAAAATAATTGGTCTCTTCCTGAGCCAATTCCTGAACCAACTCCTAAACCAACTCCAAAAAAGAGGGGTGTTCTATTTCTCAGTCCTAAAGATATGCAAGAGGCAAAGAAATCTATGAAAGAAAAAAGGTATTAAAGCTGAAGATGTTAAGAATTTACCTCCTGTTGAAGAAATACATGCCTTAATTTACCACCTATTGAAGAAACACATGGTCTTGATAACCCAACACAGGTAGTAAAGGTAAATTCTCTCTATAGATATGATAAAGTTGAAATCCCGTCTACTAAGTTTCCTAGCCAATGTTTGGATGAATTTGATGACTTTATGGCTAGACAAGAAAATGTCAATGCTTATGTTGGTAGAGAATTAAAGAGTAATGCTTACAAGATTGGACGCTTGAGTGATTATATGGCTAGAGTTAAAGGTGAACTTAAACTCATTAGTAAATATGCTTTTATGGTTACCACTCAAGCAGAACAAGTACTTAAAGCTCAAAGTGATTTGCTCGATGAATTAAATAATAAACATGATTTTGCTGTTAGAGTGGCTACTAGAACTGGTAGAATGACTCAGGAACCCTTATATCCTGAAGGCCACCCTTAGAGAACTGAGCAAGATTCTCAGAGAAGTAATTTAGATGCACCGAGTCCTTCTAAAAAGAAGAAAAAGAAAAATGATAGGACTTTGCATGCTTCTAGTCAACCTGTTGTAGACACCTGAGAATCCCAATGATATTTCTATTTCTGATGCTGAAACACAATATGGTGATGAACATGAACCTAGTGATAATGTTAATGATAATGTTCATGTTGATGCTCAACCTCGCAATAATAATGATGTAGAGATTGAACCTGCTGTTGTTCTTGATAACCCACAATCAAAGAATCAACGTTATGATAAGAGATATTTTGTTGCTAGGAAGCACGGTAAAGAGAGAGAACCATGGGTACAAAAACCCATGCCTTTTCCTCCTAAGCCATCCGAGAAAAAGGATGATGAGGATTTTGAGCACTTTGCTGAAATGATTAGACCTATCTTCTTACGTATGTGCTTAACGGATATGCTTAAAGTTAATCCTTATGCTAAATATATGAAAGATATTATTACAAATAAAAAAGGATACCGGAAGCTGAAATTTCCACCATGCTTGCTAATTACACTTTTTAGGGTGGAATACCTAAGAAACTTGGAGATCCAGGAGTACCAACTATACCATGCTCCATTAAAATAAACTATGTTAAAACTGCCTTATGTGATCTTGGAGTCGGTGTTAGTGTTATGCCTCTCTCTTTATATCATAGACTTGAATTGAATAAGTTGACACCTACTGAAATATCTTTGCAAATGGCTGATAAATCAACTGCTATACCTGTCGGCATTTGTGGGGATGTGCCTGTTGTGGTTGCAAATGACACTATCATAATGGACTTTGTTATTCTTGATATTCCCGAGGACGATAGTATGTCGATTATCCTTGGTAGACCCTTTTTGAATACTGCAGGGGCTGTTATTCATTGCAACAGAGGCAATGTCACTTTTCGTCTTAATGGTAATGAGCATACGGTACACTTTCCGAGGAAACAACCTCAAGTTCATAGCATCAATTCTATTGGAAAAATTTCAACTATTATTATTGGAGGTTTTGAATTTCCTCTTCCTACTGTCAAGAAGAAATATGATATTCTTATTATTGGGGATGTTCATACCCCCGTTGAGGTAACCTAGTGTTATTCGAAATTTCTCCGGTTCCATGTTATTCAGAATGAGTTTGTTAACAAGACTTGATCAACCTTGTTAGTGGATTCCTTTTGATGATCATGAGATGGATGAAATTAGAAGTCATAACCTTCTGTACCCTCCTTTTACTTTCTGTTATTTAGAATAAATAAAGTAAAAATAGTATTATTTTTTGTTTGTTTTCTAAATTATCCATACAATAAAAAATACCCCGAAAATAAAAGTTCTCCAAATGCCCTGCAAATTTAGTATGTTTTTTCTAGAATATTTGAGAATATCTGGCACTAAGAACACAGCAGGGGGAGCTGGCACCTGTCCACGAGGGTTCAGGGCGCGCCTACCCCTACAGGGTGCACCCCCTGCCTCGTGGGCCCATGGTGCCCCCCTCCACTTATTCCTGCACCACACACTTCTTCTTCCTCCAAAAAAATCACCATCCAGCTCAAGCACGAGTTCTAGCTCACTTTGCTGCCATTTTCGATCTCCTTGCTCAAAGCTCCATTCACAAAACTGCTTTGGGGGATTGTTCCTTGGTATGTGACTCCTCCAATGGTACAATTAGTTTTTGTTCTAGTGCTTTATTCATTGCAAATTTTTACTGCCTAGGTGACCCTATTCTTGAGCTTGCATGTTAAATTTATGAGGTCCCAAGTAATTCTAATGCATGATATAGGCTCTAGGCACTTGTGGGAGTAGTTGCTATCAGTTTTGTTGAGTTTGGTTCACATTTATTTTTAGTTACTAAAAGTTTCAGAAATTTTCAGAAAAAGATGAAGAGATTGTTCTTGAGGGGCTCATCTAGCCAAGGCTCTAAGGATAAACAAACTAAGGAGAATGAAAAGGCCAAGTATAATCTCCCTCGTGTGGCGGAAGTATGGCCGTGTGAATGGCCTTGTGATGACTTCTTGAAAGCATCCGGGATTTAATTATGAAGACTTTTATTCTTTGGCTGATAATGCTGGCCTCACCGGCTTCCTCCACGACCGGATCGAACTGTATCTCTTACTCACCAATACTTTCATGCAAAACTTCTACTATTATCCTAAGAAATCACCCCCTTCAGTAGCTTTTCATTTATATGATGTGGCTAGGGAGATGTCATTACGTGATTTTTGCACGGTTTGCAAAATACCCTTCGAGGGCAGCTTAGAGGAACCGCATCATAAAGATGTGGATGGTTTTATTGATACTATTACTATAGGGGAATCGAGGAGAGTTTCCGATGCAAGAACTACTAGCATACATTTTCCTGTTTTATGCTACTTTGCCATATTTGCTAGTCGTTGCTTAATTGGTCATGGAAACTGTGGAAACCTTAGTGTTCCTGATATTATTATTTTGTTCCATGCTTTATTCCATGATAACTCTGTTAGTATGGGTGCTATTATTGCTAAACGATTAAGCCTGAACCATACGAAGGGCCCCATCTTTGGAGGTATCTATGCTTCACGCCTTGCTAGACACTTCGAGATACCTATTAGGCATTTTGAGAAAGAGTAAAAACTGCTACCCCCTACTTTTCTAGACTATAAGAGCATGGTAGCACATGAGTTTATTGTTAACAATGATGATAAGATGCTTCTGTATAATTTGAGATTTCATAAGAAACACAATGAGATTATTATCTTGCTTGCGCCCTCTTTGTTTGATTTAACTACAGGCCATTACCTCGTCTTGCCAGAGGCCGTCTATGCGCTCCATGGCCAGACATCAGCCCCAGAGCCCGAGCCAGAACCACCACTTGACCCTTATCGTCCATCATCTTATCAGTGGGATCCGGAGGAGATCGCCAGCCAGTGGCAATATGATGACACTCCTCAGTACACCGGAGAGAGTAGCCATGATCCATGGGCATAGACCAACTTATGCCAAAAGCCTAAGCTTGGGGGAGTATGTATTTCTCACCGACATTACATTCATGTTCACACACTCATTCTAGTTGTCGGTGCTCATACTTTTTCATTGTACTATCCATGCTAGTTTAATTTCTTTTTCTAGCTTTGTTCTTGTGTGTTTGATAAACCTTAAGAAAAACAAAAAAGTTAGTTAGCTTACTTTCCATGCTTGTAGTAATAATTAAAAGAAAACCCAAAAAGATTTCTTGTTCTTCTTTCGCTTGTTGGGAGCTTTCCCGTGGAAATAGTTTTATTTCTTTTCTTTCCTTTGGGGGTCGAGAGGAGAAGACCATAATGAAAATGTTTAGTGGATCTCATATGCATGACTGTTGATTTAACTTAGAGCCCATATTACCTTGTCTTCTCCCTTGAATTGAATGCTTGCAGATTCTAGCTTAGTCCAATGCACGTGCAATATTAGTATTATCCACACCGTTCGGTCGTGAAAGTGAAAGGCAATAATGATGCTATATGATGGACTGATTGAGATGAGAAAAGCTGGTATGAACTCAACCTCCCTTGTTTTTGTAGATATGATTAATTCATCGTTCCTGATTCAGCCTATTATGAATAAACATGTTTGCAATGACAACTAGAGATTATAGTTGCTTATGCCATGCTTAATTAGCGATGAGTTTATAATGGTTTACCTTGTGTGCCAACATGATATTAAAATGGTTGTCATGTGGTATGATAGGGTGGTATCCTCCTTTGAATGAATTGAGTGACTCGACTTGGCACATGTTCACACATGTAGTTGAAACAAAATCAACATAGCCTTCAGATATTTATGTTCATGGTGGATTATATCCTACTCATGCTTGCACTCAGTGTTAATTAATTTTAATGCATGTTCATGACTGTTGTCGCTCTCTCAGTTGGTCGCTTCCCAGTCTTTTGCTAGCCTTCACCTGTACTAAGCGGGAATACTGCTTGTGCATCCAAACTCCAGAAACCCCAAAGTTATTCCATATGAGTCCACCATACCTTCCTATATGCGGTATCTACCTGCCGTTCCAAATAAATTTGTATGTGCCAAACTCCAAACCTTCAAATGAAATTATGTTTTGTATGCTCAAGCAGCTCATGTATCTAGGGTTGTCTGTATCTTCCATGCTAGGTGGGTTATTCTCAAGGGGAGTGGACTCCGCTCCTCATTCACGAGAAAATGGCTGGTAACCGGGATGCCCAGTCCCATGATCAAAGATCAAATCAAATCAAAATAATGAAACAAAACACCCCCAGGATTGTTGCTAGTTGGAGGCACCCCTTGTTTCGGGCAAGCCATGGATTCATGCTTGTTGGTGGTGGGGGAGTATAAACTTTACCATTCTGTTTGGGAACCGCCTATAATGTGTGTAGCATGGAAGATATCGAGATCTCATAGTTGTTACATTGACAGTGAAAGTATACCGCTCAAAATGTTATTTATCTCTATTTAAAAATCGAGCTCTGGCATCTCTACAAATCCCTGCTTCCCTCTGCGAAGGGCCTATCTATTTACTTTTATATTGAGTCATCACCCTCTTATTAAAAAGCACCTGCTAGAGAGGACCGCTGTCATTTGCATGCATTACTATTAGTTTATATTGGGTATGACTTGACTGGATCTCTTTTACCATGAATTACAATGTTTCGCCAGTCCTTGATCTTTAAAGGTGCTCTGCATTTATGTTTTGCAGTCTCAGAAAGGGCTAGCGAGATACCATCTTGTTATATCATATTATGATTGTTTTGAGAAAGTGTTGTCATCCGAGTTTTATTATTATTGCTTGCTAGTTGATTATGCCATTGATATGAGTAAACATGAGACCTAAGTGTTATTGTGAATATGGTTAGTTCATAATCTTTGCTGAAAAATTGAATGCTGGCTTTACATATTTACAACAGCAAGAGAAAACAGAGTTTGCAAGAGTTTTTCTTTATCACTTTCAGTTTGTCAACTGAATTGCTTGAGGACAAGCAAAGGTTTAGCTTGGGGGAGTTGATACGTCTCCGTCGTATCTACTTTTCCAAACACTTTTGCCCTTGTTTTGTACTCTAACTTCCATGATTTGAATGGAACTAACCCGGACTGACGTTGTTTTCAGCAGAACTACCATGGTGTTATTTTTGTACAGAAACAAAAGTACTCGGAATGACCAGAAAATGCACGGAGCAACTTTTCGGAATTAATAAAAAATACTGGTGAAAGAATCAGCATCAGGGGGCCCACACCCTATACACGAGGGTGGGGGCGTGCCCCCTCCGCCTGGGCGCGCCCCCTGCCTTGTGGGCCCCTTGGACGTTCACCGACCTCAACTCCAACTCTATATATTTGCTTTAGCGGAGAAAAAAATAAGAGAGAGAGTTTCATCACATTTTAAGATACGGAGCCGCCGCCAAGCCCTAATCTCTCTCGAGAGGGCTGATCTGGAGTCCGTTTGGGGCTCCGGAGAGGGGGATTCGTGGTCGTCGTCATCGTCAACCATCCTCCATCACCAATTTCATGATGCTCACCGCCGTGCGTGATTAATTCCATTGTAGGCTTGCTGGACGGTGATGGGTTGGATGAGATTTACCATGTAATCAAGTTCGTTTTGTTAGGGTTTGATCCCTAGTATCCAGTATGTTCTGAGATTGATGTTGCTATGACTTTGCTATGCTTAATGCTTGTCACTAGGGACCGAGTGCCATGATTTCAGATCTGAACCTATTACGTTTCAATGAATATATGTGAGTTCTTGATCCTATCTTGCAAGTCTATAGTCACCTATTATGTGTTATGATCCGACAACCCCGAAGTGACAATAATCGGGATACTTCTCGGTGATGACCTTAGTTTGAGGAGTTCATGTATTCACTATGTGTTAATGCTTTCGTCCGGTACTCTATTAAAAGGAGGCCTTAATATCCCTTAGTTTCCACTAGGACACCGCTGCCACGAGAGGGTAGTACAAAAGAAGTCATGCAAGTTCTTTTCCATAACACGTATGACTATATTCGGAATACATGCCTACATTACATTGATGAACTGGAGCTAGTTCTGGTCACCCTATGTTATAACTATTACATGAGGAATCACATCCGACCTAATTATCCATCACTGATCCAATGCCTACGAGCTTTTCACATATTGTGCTTTGCTTATTTACTTTACCGTTGCTACTGTTACAATTACTACAAAACTGCTACGGTTACTTTTCCACTGTTACCGTTACTTCCATACTACTTTGCTACGAAATACTTTGCTGCAGATACTAAGTTATCCAGGTGTGGTTGAATTGACAACTCAACTGCTAATACTTGAGAATATTGTTTGGCTCCCCTTGTGTCGAATCAATAAATTTGGGTTGAATACTCTACCCTCGAAAACTGTTGCGATCCCCTATACTTTTATCAGCATACTTCATAGAACCTATGAATGTGGCATAGGGAATGACTTTCATTTTCTTTCTATCTTCTGCCGTGGACGGACCTTGTAATACAGATAAGAACTCCTTCTTTGACTGATCCATTTTGAACTCTTTCCAAAACTTGTCAAGGTATTTACTCATTGAAAAATCTTATCAAGCGTCATGATCTATCTCTATAGATCTTGATGTCCAATATGTAAGCAGCTTCACCGAGGTATTTCATTGAAAAACTCTTATTCAAGTATCCTTTTTATGCTATCCAGAAATTCTACATCATTTCCGATCAACAATATGTCATTCACATATACTTATCAGAAAGGATGTAGTGCTCCCACTCACTTTCTTGTAAATACAGGCTATTGGGGAATATAGTAATTTCAAAAAAAATCCGACACACACTCAAGATCATGGTAATGCATAGCAACGAGAGGGGAGAGTGTTGTCCACGTACCCTCGTAGACCAAAAGCGGAAGCATTAGCAAAACGCGATTGATGTTGTCGTACGTCTTCACGGTCCGACAGTTCAAGTACCGAACGTACGACACCTCCGAGTTCAGCACACGTTCAGCTCGATGACGTCCCATGAACTATGATCCAGCAGAGCTTTGTGGGAGAGTTCCGTCAGCACGACGGTGTGATGACGGTGTTGATGATGATACCGACGCAGGGCTTCGCCTAAGCACCACTACGATATTACCGAGGTGGAATCTGGTGCAGGGGGGCACCGCACACGGCTAAGAGATCAAGAGATCAATTGTTGTGTCTAGACGTGCCCCCTGCCCCCGCGTATATAAAGGATCAAGGGGGAGGGGGCGGCCGGCCAGGAGTAGGCGCGCTAGGGAGGAGTCCTACTCCCATCGGGAGTAGGACTCCCTCTTTTCCTAGTTGGAGTAGGAGGGAGAAGGAAGGGAGAGAGGAGAGGAAGGAAAGGGAGGGCACCGCCCCCCCTCCTTGTCCTATTCGGACTAGAGGGGGAGGGGGCGCGCGACCTGCCCTAGCCACCCCTCCTCTCCTCCACTAGGGCCCATTAGGCCCACTAAACCCCCCGGGGGGTTTCGGTAAACCCCCGGTAATCCGGTATATGTCCAAAACCTCCCGAAACACTTCTGGTGTCCGAACATAGTCATCCAATATATCGATCTTTTTTGTATCGACCATTTCAAGACTCCTCGTCATGTCCGTGATCATATCCGGGACTCTAAACTACCTTCGGTACATCAAAACACAAAAACTCATAATACCGATCGTCACCGAACTTTAAGTGTGCGGACCCTACGGGTTCAAGAACTATGTAGACATGACCGAGACACGTCTCCGGCCAATAACCAATAGGGGAACCTGGATACGCATATTGGCTCCTACATATTCTACAAAGATCTTTATCAGTCAAACCGCATAACAACATATGATATTCCCTTTGTCATCGGTATGTTACTTGCCCGAGATTCGATCGTCGGTATCTCAATACCTAGCTCAATCTCGTTACCGGCAAGTCTCTTTACTCATTACATAATGCATCATCCCACAACTAACTAATTAGTCACATTGCTTGCAAGGCTTATAGTGATGTGCATTACCGAGAGGGCCCAGAGATACCTCTCCGACAATCGGAGTGACAAATCCTAATCTCGATTCATGCCAACCCAACAAACACCATCGGAGACACCTGTAGACTACCTTTATAATCACCCAGTTACATTGTGATGTTTGGTAGCACACAAAGTGTTCCTCCGGTATTCGGGAGTTACATAATCTCATAGTCATAGGAACTTGTATAAGTCATGAAGAAAGCGGTAGCAATGAAACTAACACAATCATAATGCTATGATAACGGATGGGTCATGTCCATCACATCATTCTCCTAATGATGTGATCCCGTTCATCAAATGACAACACATTTCTATGGTTAGGAAACATAACCATCTTTGATTAACGAGCTAGTCAAGTAGAGGCATATGAGGGACTATAGGTTTTGTCTAGGTATTCACACATGTACTAAGTTTCCGGTTAATGCAATTCTAGCATGAATAATAAACATTTATCATGATATAAGGAAATAAATAAGAACTTTATTATTGCCTCTAGGGCATATTTCCTTCACAGGCTTCATTGCAAGTCTGTATAAAGCTATATGCTTTGATCAACTCATCAAAGCATATATTCAAACTCTGAGATGCTTGCACCAGCCCATAGATGCTTGCATACTTTGTTAGTACCTTTAGGTTTGACAAAACCTTCTGGTTGTATCATATACAACTCTTCTTTAAGAAATATCTATTTAAGGAATCCAGTTTTGACATCCATTTGCCAGATTTCATAAAATATGACAACTGCTAACATGATTCAGACGGATTTAAGCATCGCTACAGTTGATAAAATCTCATTGTAGTCAACACCTTGAACTTGTCGAAAACCTTTTGCGACAAGTCTAGCTTTGTAGATAGTAACACTACTATCAACATCCTTCTTCCTCTTAAAAATCCATTTCTATGGCTTGCCGATCATCGGGCAAGTCCACACTTTGTTTTCATACATGGATCCCATCTCAGATTTCATGGCCTCAAGCCATTTCCCAGAATTTGGGCTCATCATCGCTTCCTCATAGTTCGTAGGTTCATCATGGTCTAGTAACATGACTTCCAGAATAGGATTACCATACCACTCTGGTGCGGACCGTGCTCTGGAAGACCTATGAGTTTGATAGTAATTTGATCTGAAGTTTCATGATCATCATCCTTAGCTTCCTCACTGATTGGTGTAGGAATCACTAGAACTGATTTCTGTGATGAACTACTTTCCAATAAGGGAGAAGGTATCATTACCTCATCAAGTTCTACTTTCCTCCCACTCACTTCTTTCGATAGAATCTCCTTCTCTAGAAAGGATCCGTTTTTAGCAATGAATATTTTGCCTTCGGATCTGTGATAGAAGATGTACCCAACAGTTTCCTTTGGGTATCCTATGAAGACGCACTTCTCCAATTTGGGTTCGAGCTTATCAGGTTGAAGCTTTTTCATATAAGCATCGTGATACATCTCCGTCGTATCTATAATTTTTTATTGTTCCATGCCAATATTCTACAACTTTCATATACTTTTGGCAACTTTTTATACTATTTTTGGGACTAACATACTGATCCAGTGCCCAGTGCCAGTTCATGTTTGTTGCATGTTTTTTGTTTCGTAGAAAACCCATATCAAACAGAGTCCAAACGGGATAAAAACTGACAGAGATTATTTTTGGAATATTTATGAATTTTGGGAAGTGGAATCAACACGAGACGATCCTCGAGGGATCGACGAGGCAGGGGGCGCACCCCAGGGGGGTGGGCGCGCCCCTGACCCTCATGGACACCCCGTAAGGCGGTTGTTGACCTTCTCTCGCCGCAAGAAAGCTAATATCCAGATAGAAATCATGTTAAAATTTCGGCCCAATTGGAGTTACGGATCTCCGGGAATATAAGAAACGGTGAAAGGCCAGAATCCAGAAGGTAGAAACAGAGAGAGACATAGAGACAGATCCAATCTCGGAGGGGCTCCCGCCCCTCCCACGCCATGGAGACCATGGACCAGAGGGGAAACCCTTCTCCCATCTAGGGAGAAGGTCAAGGAAGAAGAAGAAGAAGAAGAAGAAGAAGAAGAAGAAGAAGAAGGGGGGGGGCTCTCTCCCCCTTTCTCCCGGTGGCGCCGGAATGCCGTCGGGGCCATCATCATCACCGTGATCTACACAAACACCTCCGTCATCTTCACCAACATCTCCATCACCTTCCCCCATCTATCTACAGCGGTCCACTCTCCCGCAACCCGATGTACCCTCTACTTGAACATGGTGCTTTATGCTTCATATTATTATGCAATGATGTGTTGCCATCCTATGATGTCTGAGTAGATTTTCGTTGTCCTATCGGGAATTGGTGAATTGCTATGATTGGTTTAGTTTGCTTGTGGTTATGTTGCTGTCCTTTGGTGCCCATCATATGAGCGCACGCGTGGATCACACCATAGGGTTAGTTGTATGTTGATAGGACTACGTATTGGAGGGAAAGAGTGACAGAAGCTTCAACCTATCATAGAAATTGATGCATACGGGATTGAAGGGGGACCAATATATCTTAATGCTATGGTTGGGTGTTACCTTAATGAATGTTAGTAGTAGCGGATGCTTGCTAATAGTTCCAATCATAAGTGCATAGAATTCTAAGTCAGGGATGACATGCTAGCAGTGGCCTCTCCCGCATAAAACTTGCTATCAGTGTAGTAAATTAGTCAATTGCTTAGTACAATTTTGCAACTCCTACCACCAGTTTTTCACACTCGCTATACTAACTTTATTGCTTCTTTACCTAAACAGCCTCTAGATTTTATTTTACGTGCTCTTTATTATCTTGCAAACCTATCCTACAACTCCTACAAAGTACTTCTAGTTTCATACTTGTTTTAGGTAAAGCGAACATTAAGCGTGCGTAGAGTTGTATCGGTGGTCGATAGAACTTGAGGGAATATTTGTTCTACCTTTAGCTCCTCATTGGGTTCGACACTCTTACTTATTGAAAGAGGCTACAATTGATCCCCTATACTAGTGGGTTATCAAGACCTTTTTCTGGCGCCGTTGCCGGTGAGTTATAGCGTGGGGTGAATATTCTCGTGTGTGCTTGTTTGCTTTATCACTAAGCAGATTTTATTTGTTATTCTAAGTTGTTCTCTATCTTTAGTTATGGATATGGAACACGAAATACCAAAAAATTTAGGTTTACTTGCTACTCATGGAGATGGGGAACCTCCTAAAACCCTCGATGCTCATTATGTGAAAGATATTATGTACTACTTTGATAATCCTGGGAAAACCCCATTCAATTATGTTAAGGGAGACATGTTGGATCAACGTGAATACTTTAGGGATTATCGCTTGGCACAAAAAGGGAAACTATTATGGGATCAAATTTATATGTTGTGTTGGTATGCTAGGCAACTATGCTTGAGATATGATTATACTTGTTGCTCTAGGATGGAGGCTCCACACCTTCCCTTTTCATGCAAATTTAATGATAATGAAACCTTAGCTTCTTATGTTAATGGTATATATGATTACTATAATGCAGAACAAATAAAAGAATTTGTTGCTTTTATGGGTGCTTATGAAATTGAATCTTTGTTTAAAGAGTGTGAAAATCTTGATGATGCTGTTTACAGACCTGAAAATTTTGCTATACTTAAATTTTGCTATGAGAATTATGAATACAATTCCGATATTGATGATTTTATTGAGAGAGTCTCCGCTGTCCAAGAAGAGACTAATATTTTGCAGGAGTCTATGGAAGAAGGAATTGATGAAACTATGGGCTCATTGGATGAAAAAGATGATGAGGAGAGCGAAGAACAAAAGGAGGAAGAGCGGATTATCTACCCGTGCCCACCTTCTAATGATAGTAACTCTTCAACTCATACATTGTTTAATTCCCCTTCGTGCTTACCGAAGGATGATTGCTATGATGATTGTTATGACCCTGCTGATTCTTTTGAAATATCCCTTTTTGATGATGCTTCCTATGCTTGTGGCCAAGATGCCAATATGAATTATGCTTATGGAGATGAACTTGCTATAGTTCCTTATGTTAAACATGAAATTGTTGCTATTGCACCCACGCATGATAGTCCTATTATCTTTTTGAATTCTCCCGACTACACTATATCGGAGAAGTTTGCCCTTATTAAGGATTATATTGATGGGTTGCGTTTTACTACTACACATGATGATTTTGATAGATATAATATGCATGTGCTTGCTGCTCCCTACTTTCAATTATTAAGAGAGAGGAACTATATCTCCACCTCTCTATGTTTCCCACACGATAAAATTGCAAAAAAACTGTTTATACTATGCATTGGCCTTTACTATGTGTGCATGAATTGTTCTTTTATGACATGTCGATGCATACAAAGAGAGTTAGACTTTGTAATTGCTTGATTTATGTTACTTTGTGCTCACTAGTAAATTACAAATCATTGTTAATTAAAATTGGCTTTGAGATACCTTGGGATCCGGGTGGATTCATTACTTGAGCACTATATGCCTAGCTTAATGGATTTAAAGAAAGCGCTGCCAAGGAGACAACCCGGAAGTTTTAGAGATTCATTTATTTCTGTTGAGTGCTTTCATAAAGTTTAAAAACAAAAAAAATATAGGGGAACCCAAAACTTTTCAGAAAGGAAAGTGAAAGTGAGAAAGACAAGCATTGTTGAAGTGGGGGAGCTCCATGAACTTTGTTCATGCTCACGGAAACTTTGTGAATCTTAATTACAGAAACTTCTCAACAAAAATAATTATCCCATTGTACAATTCCATTGTATTATAAAAATAATGTGCCAAGGTTTGCCTTTAGGATGTTTAGATTGCTTGTTGGTTTGTGCGGTGCAAGACAGAAACTTTGGCTGTAGTGAGCGATTTTACATTTTTTACTGGAAAGTCAAACAGTTCTGAACCTTTTTGCACAGTCTTTATATACAAATTGTTTACTTTTCCAAATTTTGGAAGAATTGTTTGGGAACCAGAAGTATGGTGAATGTTAAGATTACTACATACTTCCCTGTTTAAGACAGATTCTGTTTTTGATGCATAGTTTGCTCGTTTTGATGAAACTATCAATTTCTATCAGTAGATAAAGCCATGGAAAAGTTATATAAGTAGCTATAATGCAAAAACAAAATAGGAGTTGGTTTGCAACAGTACTTAGAGTAGTTATTTGCTTTATTATACTAACGGGTCTTACCGAGCTTTCTGTTGAGTTTTGTGTGGATGAAGTGTTCAAAGATCGAGGAGGTCGCGATCTGAGAAGAAGAAGAAGAGGCAAGAGCTCAAGCTTGGGGATGCCCAAGGAACCCCAAATAAATATTACAGGAGACTCAAGCGTCTAAGCTTGGGGATGCCCTGGAAGGCATCCCATCTTTCTTCAACAAGTATCGGTATGTTTTCGGATTCGTTTCGTTCATGCGATATGTGCAAATCTTGGAGCGTCTTTGCATTTAGTTTTCACTTTTCTTTTATGCACCATGCTGGTATGAGATAGTCCATGATTGATTTATAGAATTCCCATTGCACTTCACTTATATCTTTTGAGTATAGCTTTATAGAATGCTTCATGTGCTTCACTTATATCATTTGAAGTTTGGATTGCATGTTTCTCTTCAGATAGAAAACCGCCATTTGTAGAATGATCTTTTGCTTCACTTATATTTGTTAGAGCGTGGGCATATCTTTTGTAGAAAGAATTAAACTCTCTTGCTTCACTTATATCTATTTAGAGAGATGACAGGAATTGGTCATTCACATGCTTAGTCATAAAATCCTACATAAAACTTGTAGATCACTGAATATGATATCTTTGATTCCTTGCAATAGTTTTGCGATATAAAGGTGGTGATATTAGAGTCATGCTAGTGGAGTAATTGTGAATTTGAGAAATACTTGTGTTAAGGTTTGCAAGTCCCGTAGCATGCACGTATGGTAACCGTTGTGTGACAAATTTGAAGCATGGGGTGTTCTTTGATTGCTTTCCTTATGAGTGGAGGTTTGCGTAGTAGTACTTTGCTGCGAGGGCTAAGAAACTTTTGAAATAAGTATATGAGTTCTTTATGACTAATGTGAGTCCATGGATTATACTCACTCTTACCCATCCGCAATTTGCTAGCCTCTACGGTATCCTGCATTGCCCTTTCTCACCTTGAGAGTTGTTGCAAGCTTTGCCGGTGCATCCAAACCCCACGATATGATACGCTCAATCACACATAAACCTCCTTATATCTTCCTCAAAACAGCCACCATACATACCTATTATGGCATTTCCATAGCCATTCCGAGATATGTTCCCATGCAACTTCCATCATCATCATATACATGACTTGAGCATTCGTTGTCATATTGCTTTGCATGATCGTAAGATAGCTAGCATGATGTTTTCATGGCTTGTACGTATTTTGATATCTTTTCTATGCTAGATCATTGCACATCCCGGTACACCGCCGGAGGCATTCATATAGAGTCATATCTTTGTTCTAGATATCGAGTTGTAATATTGAGTTGTAAGTAAGTAAAGTGTGATGATCATCATTATTAGAGCATTGTCCCATGTGAGGAAAGGATGATGGAGGCAATGATTCTCTCACAAGTTGGGATGAGTCTCTGGACTTTATGAAAAATAAAATAGGCCAAATAAGCCCAGATAAAAAAAGAGGCCAAAGAAGCCCACAAAAAAATAAATAAAAGAGAAAATAAAAAATAAAAAAATTAGAGAAAAAAAGGGGCAATGTTACCATCCTTTTACCACACTTGTGCTTCAGAGTAGCACCATATTCTTCATATAGAGAGTCTCTTGAGTTATCACTTTCATATACTAGTGGCAATTTTTATTATAGAACTGGGCTTGTATATTCCGATGATGGGCTTCCTCAAATGCCCGAGGTCTTCATGAGCAAGCAAGTTGGATGCACACCCACTTAGTTTCATTGTGAGCTTTCATACACTTATAGCTCTAGTGCATCCGTTGCAAGGCAATCCCTACTCCTCACATTGACATCAATTGATGGGCATCTCCATAGCCCATTGATTAGCCGCGCCGATGTGAGACTTTCTCCTTTTTTGCCTTCTCCACACAACCTCCATCATCATACTCTACTCCACCCATAGTGCTATGTCCATGGATTATGATCATGTATTGCGTGAGGGTTGAAAATGCTAAAGCGCGTTAAAAAGTATGAACCAATTGCTTGGCTGAAACCGGGGTTGTGCATGATGGGAGCATTTTGTGTGACGAAAATGAAGCATGGCCAAACTATATGATTTTGTAGGGATAAGCTTTCTTTGGCTATGTTATTTTGATAAGACATAATTGCTTTATTAGTATGCTTGAAGTATTATTGTCTTAATGTCAAATGATAGACTATTGCTTTGAATCACTCGTGTCTTAATATTCATGCCATGATTAGATATATGATGAAGATTATGCTAGGTAGCATTCCACATCAATTTTTTTATCATTTACCTACTCGAGGACGAGCAGGAATTAAGCTTGGGGATGCTGATACGTCTCCGTTGTATCTATAGTTTTTGATTGTTCCATGCCCAGTGCCCAGTGCCCAGTGCCCAGTTCCTGTTTGTTGCATGTTTTTATACTATTTTTGGGACTAACAAATTGATCCAGTGCCTAGTGCCAGTTCATGTTTGTTGCATGTTTTTTGTTTTGCAGAAAACCCATATCAAATTAAGTCCAAACGGGATAAAAATTGACGGAGATTATTTTTGGAATATTTATGAATTTTGGGAAGTGGAATCAACGCGAGACGATGCTCAAGGGGGTCACGAGGCAGGGGGCGCGCCCCAGGGGGGTGGGCGCCCCCTTGACCCTCGTGGACACCCCGTAAGGCGGTTGTTGCCCTTCTTTCGCTGCAAGAAAGCTAATATCCAGATAGAAATCGTGTTAAAATTTTAGCCCAATCGAAGTTACGGATCTCCGGGAATATAAGAAACGATGAAAGGCCAGAATCCAGAAGGCACAAGCAGAGAGAGACCGAGAGACAGATCCAATCTCGGAGGGGCTCCCGCCCCTCCCACTCCATGGAGACCATGGACCAGAGGGGAAACCCTTCTCCCATCTAGGGAGAAGGTCAAGGAAGAAGAAGAAGAAGAAGGGGGGCTCTCTCCCCCTCTCTCCCGGTGGCGCCGGAACGCCGTTGGGGCCATCATCATCACCGTGATCTACACCAACACCCCTGTCATCTTCACCAACATCTCCATCACCTTCCCCCATCTATCTATAGCGTTCCACTCTCCCGTAACCCGCTGTACCCTCTACTTGAAAATGGTGCTTTATGCTTCATATTATTATCCAATGATGGGTTGCCATCCTATGATGTCTGAGTATATTTTCGTTGTCCTATCAGGAATTGGTGAATTGCTATGATTGGTTTAATTTGCTTGTGGTTATGTTGTTGTCCTTTGGTGCACATAATATGAGCGCGCGCGTGGATCACACCATAGGGTTAGTTGTATGTTGATAGGACTATGTATTGGAGGGCAAGAGTGACAGAAGCATCAACCTAGCATAGAAATTGATGCATGCGGGATTGAAGGGGGACTGTCGGTGTCAAAACCGGCGGATCTCGGGTAGGGGGTCCCGAACTGTGCGTCTAGGTCGATGGTAACAGGAGACAAGGGACACGATGTTTTACCCAGGTTCGGGCCCTCTTGATGGAGGTAAAACCCTACGTCCTGCTTGATTAATATTGATGATGTGTGTTACAAGAGTGGATCTACCACGAGATCAAGGAGGCTAAACCCTAGAAGCTAGCCTATGGTATGATTGTTGTTCGTCCTACGGACTAAAGCCATCCGGTTTATATAGACACCGGAGAGGGCTAGGGTTACAGAGTCGGTTACAATGGTAGAAGATCTACATATCCGTATCGCCAAGCTTGCCTTCCACGCCAAGGAAAGTCCCATCCGGACACGGGACGAAGTCTTCAATCTTCTATCTTCATAGTCTTGGAGTCCAGCCGATGATGATAGTTCGGCTATCCGGACACCCTCTAGTCTAGGACTCCCTCAGTAGCCCCCGAACTAGGCTTCAGCAACGACGAGTCCGGCGCGTATATTGTCTTCGGCGTTGCAAGGTGGGTTCTCCTTCAAACTTCATGTTCCTGCCGAATAGTGTCCGGCTTCCTTATAAATGATGCGCTCCTTGGCTTCTACGCCCAATAATGGCCTTCTTCCACGTGTCGTAGGAATGCGAAAAGCTAGGGTATTTTTACATTTTACCCCCTAGCCGTGCGAACGAGCCGCCTATAAGAGAGGCGAGGATCTAGATCCAACTCACACCATCCTCCTTCCGCACGTACTCATCGAAGCGCCTCTGACAAAAATCCATTCTATCATGGATAGTCGACGCGGCTCCTCCTCTCACGCTCCCAGCCCTAAGCCAGGAGATTGGGGGAGATGCTCAGTTCCACACAGCGAGCTAGTGGCGCTCCAAACCGAGGGATATCTGCCCCCAGCCTTCATGGTTCCGGTTCAAGCCGGACTGGCCACCTTCAGGGGTGGAAAGCAGGCAGAGAGCGTCCCCAACCCTTCCAAAGGAGAGCGGGTATGCTTCGTCCCTTATCTAATAAGGGGACTCGGATTTCCCATACACCCGTTTCTCCGGGGGCTCCTGGAGTTCTACGGACTCCAGCTTCACCACCTCACACCTGCCTCCATTTTGCACATCGCGGGCTTTGTAGCTCTTTGCGAGCTGTTCTTGGGCATCGAGCCCCATTTTGCACTATGGAAGAGATTGTTTTGCCTCGTACCCCGTTCTCATGAGGGGTCGATATATCAAGTGGGCGGAGCCGAAATATGGCGCATCGCTGGGACCGGATATCTATCTGGCACCCCGAAGAAGGCGTTCGAAGACTGGCCTTCAGAATGGTTCTACATGGAGGACACCCCTCTGCCGGATCCAGTTCGGATCGGCCTCCCGGAGTTCAGCAATGCTCCCTTGAAGAAACGCCTAAGTTGGCGCCCGCGGAGCCCTCAACGGGAGGATGATGGGAGCGTCCATTATCTGATGGGCCGGACTAGGTTACTGGCCCACTCTGGATTGACCATGATTGGAATCATGGCCACATGCATTATGCGAGGGGTGCAGCCGCTCCAATATAGGGGCCACCCTATGTGGGATTTCAACGGGGAAGATGATGCCACCCGTCATGGCCGCAGAGGGCCGGGCTCGGCAGCCGATCTGGTAAAGATCCTCACTAGTAGAAAACGGAGCTTTAGCGCCGGTTTGTAAGGGCCTTTAGTGCCGGTTCCATAACCGGCACTAAAGTGTGGGCACTAAAGGCCCCCCCCTTTAGTACTGGTTCGGCACAAACCGGCGCTAAAGTGCCACCACGTGGTGTGAGCTCGCGCCCTGGTATGGGGGACCTTTAGTACCGGTTGGTGTTACCAACCGGTACTAAAGGTTTTTTTTTGAATTTTTTTTTTTGAAAATTTTGGAAAAAAAATTTGATTTTTTTTCGATTTTTAATTTTTCTGAATTATTTGATGATTTATTCTCTAATCACCTCTCTTAACTGCTCAAGTGTGGATCACTCATTCCAAATCATCTAACTTCCCGACCGGTCACCCATCCCTCTCACTACTCTAGCCCGAGCACGCTTAACTTTCGGGTTCTATTCTCCTTCGTTTCCGAGTCTGCACTTGTTGTTTTCCTAACAATAGTAGGATGTCAATCCTATTAACCCTCAGGAGTTTAGCTTGAGCATGAAGTCACACATTTCACCGTTTGAGTTTGAAACTATTATTCTAAAACAGTAATTATTTAGTAACGCTAATATTTCTTGAATAAGTTTGACCATAGTTTGACCACAGTTTGACCATAGTTTGACCACAGTTTGACCATGGTTTGACCATAGTTTGACCAGATTTGACAAAAATTCAGAAAACTGAAATAATTATTTAGTAACACTAATATTCTTGAATAATTATGTAGTAACATTAATACTTCTTGAATAAGTAGTTTGACTAGATTTAACCAATTTTTTTAAAAAAAACTGAAATTTGACCATATCTTTTTTTCCTTTTGGAATTTGAGGATTCTAAAAAATTCCAAACAGGCCGTAGGCCGTCTCCATCGGATGCGGATTTTCGTGCTGAATTTTTTGATATATTATACGTTTTTTTCCGACATCGTATGCAAAAGTTATAGTCGTTTTACATTTTCCCTACACTTTTTCAAATTGTAGTTTTCAAATTTTCCTAACTAGTAGATGTAGTAATATAACTACCTCTCGAAGGATTTTATTTTTTGAAGTTTTTATCATTTTCTTTTGATTTT
>NC_041393.1:25312125-25351578 GCF_002162155.2 Triticum dicoccoides | reverse complement strand
AAATTGCCCTATAGTGCCGATTTGTGTCACAAACCGGTACTATAGGTCAGACCCCTTTAGTACCGGTTCATGGCACGAACCGGTACTAAAGGTTAGACCTTTAGTACCGGTTCGTACCACGAACCGGTACTAAAAGTGATCGTGGGGCCCCGGCCTGACGCCAGCCTGCCACCACTCCTTTAGTACCGGTTCGTGCCACAAACCGGTACTAAAGGTTCAACACGAACCGGCATTAATGCAAATCCGTTCGAACCGGCACTAATGGTACCATTAGTACCGGGCCAAAATCAAACCGGCACTAATGTGCTTCACGTTTGACCCTTTTTCTACTAGTGCCTGTCCGGCTTGTACAAGGGGGAGGAGGAGGACTTCCTCCGCACGAGTCCATTGAATGGATTCTCCATGAATAACCCTCGGAGCTGGGTAAGTGGACGTTTATCTACCCGATCCATACTTCCAAAGTCAAGTATTTTACTTTATGATTTCGACGCAGGAGCTGCGCCGGGACGTGGAGGGCATACAAAGCCTAACTCCACAGCCCAAGGATCCGGAACGATCCCTTGATCCGGCCTCCGAAGAGGATCCGGACATAAAGGTGGAGCTGATTGACGGGGTGTTCCACCAACTTAGCATGGACAATGCTCTAGTCCCCATTACGGCTGACTCCCCCAGTTTGTTTCCGGCGTCCCAGGTGACTACGAGCGAGGTCTTGACACCATCATTTGATCCATGCTCAATTCTGACCATCCTATACTGATGGTGCATCACAGGAGGTGCCTTTAAGGCGGGAAGCCGAACCCGCGGCGGCTGACCAACAAGGGTTAGTTCAGCCCAGCAGGCGGAAGAGGAGTGCGATGCGAACCGAAACGTCGCCGCAACGGTACGGCGCACCGCTATTTTTAAGGGAAGGATCCCTAGGAGGTATATTAATGCTCATAACTTTTCCAGGAGAAAGAGCGCTCGGCGGACAGTGTCCGGAGAGGTTGCCAATCAAGCCTCCGCCAGTCATGCTCCAACGCGTGGTCCGGAAGGGGAGGCAAATACAAGGCATGAGCCGGATACTCCTCCGATGGAGGATGCCGACAGGCTGTCCGCCACCCCGTCTGAGGTGGAGAGCGCCATGAATCACAGGCATCGCGTGGACAGTTCTTCGTGACGCGTGTTTCTCCCCGGAGGCGTTGAATGCCTTTGATACGGGAGACGTGCACCTCCGTGCCGCTCAAGATGGTTTAACAAGAGCCACGGAGCAGTATGTGAAGGACATACGGGTAAGTAATTTTAATAGTTATATATGCCAGTAGCCCCCGAGACTTAAAATAGTTAAAATAACTGATTTAAGGATCATTTATTATGCAGGATCTTATGGAGAAGAATACCCACCTGTCCCAGGAGCTTCAAGAGTGCAAGGCCCAACTTGAGGCCGCACTGGCCGCCACAAGGGGAGCCACAGAGACCCCCGCTGGTAATACGTACTTTGAAAAGATAAGTAGTTAACAAAGTGCGGCGTGTGCGTAAATCTGACAATAATATTGCAGAGGGCGCCGGACTAGATCCGGACAAGCAACAGCTACTGCGTCAGCTGAAGGCCGGCGAGAGGGTGCTTATGAAGGCGCAGCAGGAGAGGAACAAGCTCCAAGATGCCGACACCCAGCTAGGAGAAGAGCTGAAAGATGTTCGGGCCCAGCTGTCTGGCTCCGTGAAGGAGAATCAGTGGCTTCGTCGCGGCATTTATAGTAAGTGCTTGAGCAAATTCCTTTGAAAATAAGAATTCGGCGAGGAAGTCAATTGAAAGAAATGTGTCTTTAGGTGTGCTCACAGGTCGCCCTGTGGAGGAAATGCCCGGTTCAACGGGTGACCAACTTCCCGAGCTGGTGCAACTGTTCGAACGTGTTCGACAGGCGATGAGTGGCGTCGTTCAGGCTTTATGGCCTTCCGTCTCCCTACCTGAGGGCCTTGGAGGGCTTGCTGAGAAGCTTTAGGGAGTACGGTGACGTCTCCGTCTGTGGAAGATATCGGCCTGCCGTCAAGGCGCCAGGGAGGCCTGGGCCATGGTGAAGACGCGATACCTGAAGGCTGACCCAAACCACATGGCCGAGGTCGGGCCTGTGGGGCCTGATGGGAAGGAGATCCCTGTGAGCTTGATGTACGGCCAAGTAGAGCTGGCCGCGAAATATTTCCAACAGGACTATAAATTAGACAGCCTATTAGATGGGATTGAAGAGGAGTACAATCAGTCAGTTTGACGATGTAATTTTAAAATGACATATAGAATGCCTTCTAGCCGGATTGTAGATCGTTTGTCTTTGCGGACCTTTTCGCTTCAACCTCGGGACCCAACAGTCCGGAGTGTGTCCGAATACCCTTACGGTTATAAAAGAACCGGGGCATGCATGGAGACCAGGCGTAGGGGTCATTAGTGCTTTATCAGACAAGTGCCCAACTAGTTATGTCATATTACATGGTTAGTAAGAAACATCTTCCAGGGAGAATAGTTCCGTTAGGGGTTCCTTTCCCTGGGAGGCATGCACTTGCGAAAAGAGCAGAAAAAGCATCTGGGGGCAGATAAGTTGAATAAGTAATAAATCATCTTTCAAGTCACCGACCGAATATTCTCTTAAGAACGCTAGCTTTCGGCTTCACCCAGTCTGAGGTACACATCCGGCTGACCCGGCAGTAACAATCGCAGAGGTGCTCCCTTTACCTCCTAGCCGAACAATCGGGAACGTAGGGGTAAGCACAGGAGCCAGGCAACCCAGCTTGGCCAAAACTTAAGTCATATCGATGCATATAATGGTTAATAAAAGGTACATGCGGAAGTATGACACATGTGTTAGGCATGGAGCCCGTATAAATAAGCTTCTGATAAAGAAGCCCCCAGGTATAATGAGTGCTAGGAGCACATCAAGTGTGTGCGAACAATGCGCAAATCAGCCTATCAAAGGTATTGAAAAAAAAGTGGGAAGAAGGAGGGGGAGAAGAGACAGTGAAAATGTAAAAAGGTGGACGGAGGAGTGAGACGAACTCTGAGTCCGGCGTTAGGCGTAGAATCTTCGGAGACGGGCTGCGTTCCATGGGTTTGGCTCGAGTCGGTTGTCAGATGCGTTACGTAGACGGTATGCTCCGCCGGTCAGGACTTGGTCGATGATGAAGGGACCTTCCCACTTGGGCTTAAGTTTGTCCTTTTTCTTGTCCGGCAGGCGTAGAACAAGTTTGCCAACATTGTAAATTTTGGCCCGTACTTCTCTGCTTTGATATCTTCGAGCCTGCTGCTAATAGAATGCAGAACAAGCTTTTGCCACGTCCCGCTCCTCCTCTAAGGCGTCCAAACTGTCCTGCCAATCCAACTTGGCTTCTCTTTCTTCGTACATGCGCACGCGAGGTGAGTCATGAATTATATCGCAGGGCAGAACTGCCTCTGCGCCGTACACCATAAAAAATGGTGTGAATCCGGTAGTGCGGTTTGGCGTGGTCCGCAGCCCCCAGAGTATGGAGTCGAGCTCCTCTACCCAGTGCATGTTAGATTCCTTGAGGGACCGCACTAGTCTGGGTTTGATGTCGCTCATGATTAGACCAGTTGCTCGCTCGACTTGACCGTTAGTTTGGGGGTGATATACTGAAGCGTAGTCGAGCTTGATGCCCATGTTTTTGCACCAGAGTTTAACCTCGTTAGCCGTGAAATTCGTGTCGTTATCAGTGATGATGTTGTGGGGGACGCCAAAACGGTGTACTACCCCGGATATGAAGTCTATCACAGGTCCGAATTCTGCCGTTTTAACCGGCTTGGCCTCTATCCATTTGGTGAATTTGTCCACCATGACCAATAAGTATTTGTGCTTGTGGGTTCCCCCTTTAAGGGGTACAACCATGTCAAGCCCCCAGACCGCGAACGGCCAGGTGATGGGTATAGTTTTGAGGGCGGTGGGTGGCATGTGGCTCTGATTAGCAAAGAGCTGGCAACCGACACATCGTTGGACTAAGTCCTGAGCATCTGCCCGGGCTGTCGGCCAATAAAATCCTGTACGGAAGGCCTTGCCTACAAGGGCCCAGGCTGCAGCGTGGTGCCCCCCGAGTCCGGCGTGAATTTTAGCCAGGAGATTTCGCCCTTCCTCTTCGGAGATACACCTTTGCAGGACTCCGGTTGTGCTTTTCTTATAAAGTTCTCCCTCATGGACCTTGTAGGCTTTAGATCACCGAACTATGCAGCGGGCCTCATTTTGGTCTTCGGGAAGTTCCTGCCTGATTAAGTAGGCTAGGAATGGTTCGGTCCACGGGGCAATTACTGCCATTATTTCATGGGCCAAAGGTGTTATTTCATTGGCTGAGCCGCTGATTGTGTCAGAATGGTCTGAGTTAGGTGATGCAGCTGGTTCCGGATTGTTATTTCCGGACTCCTCTTCCCATAATACGGATGGCTTAAAGAGCCGTTCCAGGAAGATGTTTAGAGGGACGGCGTCGCGTTTTGCGCCGATGCGTGCCAACACGTCTGCTGCCTGGTTATTATCCCGGGCTAGATGGTGGAATTCGAGTCCTTCGAACCGAGCTGACATTTTTAGGATGGCATTGCGGTAGGCTGCCATTTTTGGATCTTTGGCGTCAAAGTCTCCATTTACTTGGGATATTGCGCGGTTTGAATCCCCACGCACCTCTAGGCGTTGAATGCCCATGCAGATTGCCATCCGGAGGCCATGTAGAAGGGCCTCGTATTCGGCTGCATTGTTGGAGTCCATGTACATTATTTGAAGTACATATTGGACTGTGTCTCCGGTTGGGGACGTCAAGACGACGCCAGCCCCCAAGCCAGCCAACATTTTGGATCCGTCGAAATGCATGATCCAATTGGAGTATGCACCGTACTCTTTAGGGAGTTCGCTTCGGTCCATTCGGCGACGAAGTCAGCTAGAACTTGTGACTTTATAGCTCGTCGTGGTTTGTAGGTTGTGTCAAATGGTAAGAGCTCAATGGCCCATTTTGCAATCCTCGTCGCGATTGTTTATAATATCGTTGAGAGGTACTTCGGAGGCCACCATTATGGAACACTCTTGAAAGTAGTGTCGCAGCTTCCGGGATGCCATGAACACCGCATACGCTATCTTTTGATAATGTGGGTACCGGGACTTGCATGGAGTTAAGACAGTGGATACGTAGTACACTGGTTTTTGAAGAGGGAATCTGTGCCCTTCTGTTTCTCGTTCGATGATGAGTACCGTGCTGACAACTTGATGTGTTGCTGCGATATATAATAACATAGGTTCGCCCAGGTTGGGCGCGGCCAGGACCGGATTTGTTGCCAGAATGGCCTTGATTTCTTCGAGTCCAGCCGTGGCAGCATCCGTCCATTCGAAGTGTTCGGTGCGCCGGAGGAGGCGATAGAGGGGCAGAGCCTTTTCTCCCAAACGGGAGATGAAGCGGCTTAGAGCCGCTATGCATCCAGTTAGTTTTTGTATTTCCTTGAGGTCTTTTGGGATATCCAATTGTGACAGAGCTCGGATCTTGGCTGGGTTTGCTTCAATTCCTCTACCGGATACAACGAAGCCCAAAAGCTTTCCGGCTGGAACTCCGAAGACACATTTTTCCGGGTTGAGCTTAATGTCATATGCTCGGAGGTTGTCGAATGTCACCCTCAAGTCGTCTACTAGAGTTTCGATGTGTTTGGCCTTGACGACCACATCGTCTACGTATGCCTCTAGTGTTTTGCCTATCTGGGTAGCCAGACATGTCTGAATCATGCACTGATATGTTGCGCCGGCGTTTTTGAGTCCGAAGGGCATTGTGTTGAAGCAGAATGGCCCGTATGGAGTAATGAATGCCGTTGCAGCCTGGTCTTTTTCCGCCATCTTGATTTGATGGTATCCGGAGTATGCGTCGAGGAAGCACAATGAATCGTGCCCTGCGGTAGCATCGATGATTTGGTCGATGCGAGGGAGAGGGAAAGGGTCCTTTGGACAGGCCGTGTTAAGGTCTTTCAAATCGATGCAAAGGCGCCAGGATTTGTCCTTTTTTGGTACCATTACTAGGTTGGCTAGCCAGTCCGGATGTTTTATATCTCTGATGAATCCGGCTTCTAAGAGTTTGGCTAGCTCCTCTCCCATTGCCTGTCTTTTGGGTTCGGAAAATCGCCAAAGAGCTTGTTTGACTGGCTTGAATCCTTTTAGGATATTTAGGCTGTGCTCTGCCAGCCTGCGTGGGATTCCTGGCATGTCTGAAGGGTGCCAGGCAAAAATGTCCCAATTTTCCCGAAGGAATTCTCGTAGTGCGGCTTCTACATCAGGATTTAATTGTGCCCCGATGGAGGCCGTCTTTGTGGGGTCCGTTGGATGGACCTGAAATTTGACTATTTTGTCTGCTGGTTTAAAAGAGGTGGACTTGGACCTCTTATCGAGTATCACATCGTCCCTATCCACCGTGGAGCGTAGCGCAGTTAGTTCCTCTGCCGCTAGGGCTTCGGATAATGCCTCTAGGGCCAGTGCGGCTGTCTTATTTTCAGCGCAGAGTGCTGTATCTGGATCACTAGCGAGAGTGATTATTCCATTGGGTCCGGGCATTTTGAGCTTCATGTACCCGTAATGGGGTATAGCTTCGAAGATTGTGAATGCCTCTCGCCCTAACAAGGCGTGATATCCGCTGCCGAATGGGGCCACTTGGAACGTGACCTCTTCGGACCTGTAATTGTCCGGCGAGCCGAACACTACATCTAGTGTGATTTTTCCTGTGCAGCGTACTTCTTGACTAGGGATTATTCCCCTGAAGGTTGTGCTGCTTCGCTCAATGCGGCTCCAGTCAATTTCCATTTTTTAAAGGGTTTCCTCGTAGATGAGGTTTAATCCGCTGCTGCCATCCATGAGTACCTTCGTAAGACGAAAGCCGTCCACTATCGAACTGAGGACCAATGCGGCTGGTGCTCTAGCTGTTCAGAATTTAGGTTCGTCGCTGGCATTGAAGGTGATAGCCATGTCACTCCATAGATTTGTTGCTACTTGGTAGACTTCGGCGAGGCTGTGGATTGTTCGTTTCCGCATGTTATTTGATGCGAAAGTCTCGAAGACTGTTAATACCGTACTGGTACTGCTGGGCTGGTTGCCCGGGGCTAAAAAGCCTTCTCCACTTTTGGCCACCTGCCGTAATATCCAACATGCTCGAAGGCTATGTGTTGGAGTGGCGCCCTCCGTACTGTGAATTTTGCAGGGTCCGTTGAGCCATCCCTCCAGTACGGTTCCATACCCTTTAGGGGGTTTTTGCTTTTTGGTTTTTAACCCAGGTGCTTGAGTATGACGCACCCTTTTATTTCGGACTGGGGTTGTATTCAGGGCCGGATTGTCCCAAAACCTAGTTTCGGTTTTCCAGGAACTCTCCATCGCGCAGTATTTTTGTACAATGGTCGCTAGGTCGGCGAAGCATGTAACTTCGCGACGAATGATGGTGTTTATGATTCCCTTGTCCGTGCAATTGTTGCAGAAAATTAAAATCGTGCTTTCTTCACGGCAGTCCTTTATCCTGTTCATAACCAGGAGGAATCTGGCCCAGTAATGATGTATTGTTTCATCGGGCTCTTGCCGTATTTGAGATAGATCGCTTATATTTGGGTGGGCGGGTGGAATTAAGTTCAGAACCCCGCCCGATCTGAGGCTCAATGGCCAAGAAGCTTCCGGATCTGGAAGCTTGGTTTGTTGGATGCTTTCCAACAAATCTGGACGGATGCCTGACTTTAGGTTCAGTATTTGATTGGCGTCCGTCCCTCAGTGGGAATCCGTCATGGAGGGATCGGGAATCCGGACATAGTTGGTTTTTAACATAGAAGAAGAGTCGCCGCATTGTTCCTCTACCACAACAACATGGTGGGTAACCTGGGGAGAGTTAATTTCTCTCAGATCGGTTTTAAGCCCAATCTGATCGTAGTCGGTAGTGACTCCCAGGGCGGCGATGCGATCCAAGAGCTCGTTTACGGAGGAGAGCTCAATCGGATCTAGCTGCTCGGCGAATTCCGAGCTGACGCGAAGATCGCTCTTAATGACCTGAGAGGTCATTGTCGGAGCGGTGGCCGAATAGGCAGTCATAAGGAAACCGCCTAGCCGGATAGTCTGGCCGGCGGCCAAAGCTCCCTTGACGATGGTGCCTTCTTTAAAGATGGGAAAAGGCATCCTTCCTGATGGTGACGGCACAGAGGAACTCTCAATGAAAGCACCAATGTCGGTGTCAAAACCGGCGGATCTCGGGTAGGGGGTCCCGAACTGTGCGTCTAGGCGGATGGTAATAGGAGACAAGGGACACGATGTTTTACCCAGGTTCGGGCCCTCTTGATGGTGGTAAAACCCTACGTCCTGCTTGATTAATATTGATGATGTGTGTTACAAGAGTGGATCTACCACGAGATCAAGGAGGCTAAACCCTAGAAGCTAGCCTATGGTATGATTGTTGTTCGTCCTACGGACTAAAGCCATCCGGTTTATATAGACACCGGAGAGGGCTAGGGTTACACAGAGTCGGTTACAATGGTAGGAGATCTACATATCCGTATCGCCAAGCTTGCCTTCCACGCCAGGGAAAGTCCCATCCGTACACGGGACGAAGTCTTCAATCTTCTATCTTCATAGTCTTGGAGTCCGGCCGATGATGATAGTTCGGCTATCCGAACACCTCCTAGTCCAGGACTCCCTCAGGGACCAATATATCTTAATGCTATGGTTGGGTGTTACCTTAATGAATGTTAGTAGTTGCGGATGCTTGCTAATAGTTCCACTCATAAGTGCATAGAATTCCAAGTTAGGGATGACATGCTAGCAGTGGTCTCTTGATACGTCTCCAACGTCTCTATAATTTTTGATTGTTCCATGCTATTATATTACCCGTTTTGGATGTTTATGGGCTTTACTCTACACTTTTATATCATTTTTGGGACTAACCTACTAACCGGAGGCCCAGCCCGAATTGATGTTTTTTTGCCTATTTCAGTGTTTTGAAGAAAAGGAATATCAAACGGAGTCAAAACGGAATGAAACCTTTGAGAGCGATCATTTTGGAACAAACGCAATCCAGGGGACTTGGAGTGGATGTCAAGCAACAAACAAGGCGGTCACAAGGGTACCCGGCGTGCCCTTGGGGGTGGGCGCCCCCCCCCCTCCCTCGTGGGCCCCTCGAGCGTCAACCGACCTACTTCTTCCTCCTATATATATCCACGTACCCTGAAAACATCCAGGAGCACCATGAAAAACTATTTCCACCTTCGCAACCTTCTATATCCGCGAGATCCCATCTTGGAGCCTTCGCCGGCGCTCCGCCGGAGGGGGAATCGACTACGGAGGGCCTCTACATCATCTCCAAGGCCCTTCCGATGAGTTGTGAGTAGTTTACCACAGACCTTCGGGTCCATAGTTATTAGCTAGATGGCTTCTTCTCTCTCTTTGAATCTCAATACAAAGTTCTCCTCGATCTTCTTGGAGATCTATTCGATGTAACTCTTTTTGCGGTGTGTTTGTCGAGATCCGATGAATTGTGGGTTTATGATCAAGTATATCTATGAGAAATATTTGAATCTCCTCTGAATTCTTTTATGTGTGATTAAGTTATCTTTGCAAGTCTCTTCGAATTATCAGTTTGGTTTGGCCTACTAGATTGATCTTTCTTGCAATGGGAGAAGTGCTTAGCTTTGGGTTCGATCTTGTGGTGTCCTTTCCCAGTGACAGCAGGGGAAGCAAGGCACGTATTGTATTGTTTCCATCGAGGATAAAAATATGGGGTTTATATCATATTGCATGAGTTTATCCCTCTACATCATGTCATCTTTCTTAATGCGTTACTCTGTTCTTTCTGAACTTAATACTCTAGATGTAGGCAGGAGTCGGTCAATGTGTGGAGTAATAGTAGTAGATGCAGGCAAGAGTCGGTCTACTTGTCACGGACGTGATGCCTATATACATGATCATGCCTAGATAATCTCATAACTATTCGCTTGTTTATCAATTGCTTGACAGTAATTTGTTCACCCACCGTAATACTTATGCTATCTTGAGAGAAGCCACTAGTGAAACCTATGGCCCCCGGGTCTATCTTTTATCATACAAGTTTAACATCTATTTTTATTTGCATATTTTATTTCCAATCTATATCATAAAAATACCAAAAATATTTATCTTATCATATTATCTCTATCAGATCTCACTTTCGCAACTGGCCGTGAAGGGATTGACAACCCCTTTATTGCGTTGGTTGCGAGGTTCTTGTTTGTTTGTGTAGGTGTGTGGGACTTTTGAGGAGCCTCCTACTGGATTGATACCTTGGTTCTCAAAAACCGAGAGAAATACTTACACTACTTTGCTGCATCACCCTTTCCTCTTCAAGGAAAACCAACGCAAGCTCAAGACGTAGCAAGAAGGATTTCTAGCGCCGTTGCCGGGGAGGTCTTCGCTCAAGTCAAGACATACCAAGTACCCATCACAAACTTATCTCCCTCGCATTACATTATTTGCCATTTGCCTCTCGTTTTCCTCTCCCCCACTTCACCCTTGCCGTTTTATTCGCCCTCTCTTTCCCAATCTCCTCTCTCTTTCGCTTGCCTTTTTGTTCGCTTGTGTGTTGGATTCCTTGTCGCGATGGCACAAGATAATACCAAATTGTGTGACTTTTCCAATACCAATAATAATGATTTCCTTAGCACTCCGATTTCTCCTCTTAATGATGTTGAGTCTTGTGAAATCAATGTTGCTTTGCTGAATCTTGTTATGAAAGATCAATTATCTGGCCTTCCTAGTTAAGATGCCGCTACCCATCTAAACAACTTTGTTGATTTGTGTGAGATGCAAAAGAAGAAAGATACGGATAATGATATTGTTAAATTGAAATTATTTCCGTTTTCACTTAGAGATCGTGCTAAAGTTTGGTTTTCGTCTTTGCCTAAAAATAGTATTGATTCATGGAATAAGTGCAAAGATGCTTTTATCTCTAAGTATTTTCCTCCCGCTAAGATTATCTCTCTTAGGAATGATATTATGAATTTTAAACAACTTGATCATGAGCATGTTACCCAAACTTGGGAAAGAATGAAATTAATGATTCGCAATTGCCCTACTCATGGTTTGAATGTATGGATGATCATACAAAAAATTTACGCCGGATTGAATTTTGCTTCTAGAAATCTTTTAGATTCGGCTGCGGGAGGCACTTTTATGGAAATCACCTTAGGATAAGCTACTAAACTCCTTGATAAAATTATGGCTAATTATTCTCAATGGCACACCGAAAGATCTACTAGTAAGAAAGTGCATGCTATAGAAGAAATTAATGTTATGAGTGGAAAGATGGATGAACTTATGAAATTGTTTGCTAATAATAGTGCTCCTATTGATCCCAATGATATGCCTTTGTCTACTTTGATTGAGAATAATAATGAATCTATGGATGTGAATTTTGTTGGTAGGAATAATTTTGGTAACAATGCTTATAGAGGAAACTTTAATCCTAGACCGTTCCCTAGTAATTCCTCTAATAATTATGGAAATTCTTACAATAATTCTTATGGTAATTTTAATAAGATTTCCTCTGATTTTGAGAATAGTGTTAAAGAATTTATGATCTATCAAAAGAATTTTAATGCTTTGCTTCAAGAAAAATTGCTTAAAGTTGATGATTTGGCTAGGAACCTTGATAGGATTTCGCTTGATGTTGATTCTTTGAAACTTAGATCTACTCATCCCAAGCATGATATCAATGAGTCTCTCAAAGCCATGAGAATTTCCATGATGAGTGCAAAGAAAGAACTGCTAGATTGCGTGCTAAGAAAGATTGCTTTGTAAAAGCGTGTTCTTCTAGGTTCCATGAAAATAATGATGAAGATCTAAAAGTTATTGATATGTCCCCTATTAAATCCTTGTTTTGCAATATGAATCTTAATAATTATGGGACTAGAGATGAGTCAACTTTAGTTAAAAGGCGTCCCAATGATTCAGAGTTTTTAGATCTTGATGCTAAATTTGGTAAAAGTGGGATTGGAGAGGTCAAGACTTTAAATAGCATTGAACCCACTATCTTGGATTTCAAGAAATTTAATTATGATAATTGTTCTTTAGTAGATTGTATTTCCTTGTTGCAATCCGTGTTGAATACTCTCATGCTTATAGTCAAAATAAAGCTTTTACCAAACATATCGCTGATGCCTTGATGCAATCTTATGATGATAAACTTAATTTGGAAGTTTCTATACCTAGAAAAATTTATGATGAGTGGGAACCTACTATAAAGATTAAAATTAAATATCATGAGTTCTATGCTTTGTGTGATTTGGGTGCTAGTGTTTCCACGATTCCGAAAACTCTATGTGATATTCTAGGTTTCCATGATTTTGATGATTGCTCTTTAAATTTGCACCTTGCGGATTCCACCCTTAAGAAACCTATGGGAAGGATCAATGATGTTCTTATTGTTGCAAATATGAACTATGTTCCCATAGATTTTATCATTCTTGATATATATTAGAATCTTTCATGTCCTATTATTCTTGGTAGACCTTTCCTTAGAACAATTGGTGCAATTATTGATATGAAGGAAGGGAATATTAGATTCCAATTTCCATTATGGAAAGGCATGGAACACTTTCCAAGAAAGAAAGTTAAATTACCTTATGAATCTATCATGCGAGCTACTTATGAATTGAGTGCCAAAGATGGCACTACTTAGATCTATCCTCGCTTTTATGCCTAGCTTGGGGCGTTAAACGATAGTGCTAGTTGGGAGGCAACCCAATTTTTTTGTTTTTTTTTGTTTTTGCTTCTGTTTAGTAATAAATATTTCATCTAGCTTCTGTTTAGATGTGTTTTCATGTTTTAATTAGTGTTTGTGCCAAGTAGAACCTATAGGATAACCTACGGTGATGGTTAATTTGATTCTGCTGAAAAACAGAAACATTGCGCGCACGAACATAATTTTAGTAATTCACATAAACGTGATTTTGTGTTGATTATTTTTGTTGTAGATCAATATATAAATTTCTCAGGACTTCCTATTTTGGTAGGATTTTTAAAGTTCCATAAGTATTCGAAAGTTACAGATTGTTACAAATTGTTCTGTTTTTGACAGATTCTGTTTTTTGTGTGTTGTTTGCTTATTTTGATGCATCTATGGCTAGTATCGGGGTGTATGAACCATAGAAAAGTTGGAATACAGTAGGTTTAACACCAATATAAATAAAGAATTAGTTCATTACAGTAACTTATGTGGTGGTTTTTCTTTCTTGCACTAACGGAGCTTATGTGATTTCTTGTTGAGTTTTGTGTTGTGAAGTTTTCAACTTCTGGGTAAAGATTTGATGGACTATGGAATAAGGAGTGGAAAGAGCCTAAGCCTGGGGATGCCCATGGCACCCCAAGATATTCAAGGATAACCAAAATCCTAAGCTTGGGGATGCCCCAGAAGGCATCCCCTCTTTTGTCTTCGTCTATCGGTAACTTTACTTGGAGCTATATTTTTATTCGCCACATGATATGTGTTTTGCTTGGAGCGTCTTGTATGATATTAGTCTTTGCTTTTTAATTTACCACAATCATCCTTTCTGTAAACACCTTTTGGGAGCAGCCCACTTGATTAGAATTTATTAGAATACTCTATGTGCTTCACTTATATCTTTTGAGCTAGATAGTTTTGCTCTAGGGATTCACTTATATCTTTTAGAGCACGACGATGGCTTAATTTTGTAGAAATTGTTAATATCTCATGCTTCACTTATATTATTTTGAGAGTCTTTTAGAACAGCATGGTATTTGCTATGGTTATGAAATTGGTCCTAGAATGATGGGCATCCAAGTTGGGTATAATAAAAACTATCATAGGAAGTGAATTGGATGCTATAATCAATTTGATACTTGATAATTGTTTTGAGATATGGAGGTGGTGATATTAGAGTCATGCTAGTTGGGTAATTGTGAATTTAAAGAATGCTTGTGTTGAAGTTGGCAAGTCCCGTAGCATGCACGTATGGTAACCGTTGTGTAACAAATTTGAAATATGAGGTATTCTTAGATTGTCATCCTTATGAGTGGCGGTCGGGGACGAGCGATGGTATTTTCCTACCAATCTATCCCCCTAGGAGCATGCGCGTAGTGCTTGCTTTTTGATGACTTGTAGATTTTTGCAATAAGTATATGAGTTCTTTATGACTAATGTTGAGTCCATGGATTATACGCACTCTTACCCTTCCATCATTGCTAGCCTCTTCGTTACCGTGCATTGCCCTTTCTCACCTTGAGAGTTGGTGCATACTTCGCCGGTGCATCCAAACCCCATGATACGATAAGCTCTATCACACATAAACCTCCTTATATCTTCCACAAAACAGCCACCATACCTACCTATTATGGCATTTCCATAGCCATTCCGAGATATATTGCTATGCCACTTTCCACCGTTCCGTTCATCATCATGACACACATCATCATTGTCATATTGCCTTGCATGATCATGTAGTTGACATCGTATTTGTGTCAAAGCCACCATGCATAATTTTTCATATGTGTCACTCTTGATTCATTGCCCATCCCAGTACACTGCCGGAGGCATTCATATAGAGTCATATCTTGTTCTAGGTTTGAGTTGTAATTCATGAGTTGTAAATAAATAGAAGTGTGATGATCATCATTATTAGAGCATTGTCCTCAAATTAAAAAAAGAGAAAGGCCAAAAAAAGGCCACAGAAAAAAAAATGAAAGGCCCAAAAAAGAAAAGAAAAAGAAAATAAAAAAGGGGACAATGTTACTATCCTTTTCCACACTTGTGTTTCAAAGTAGCACCATGTCCTTCATATAGAAAGTCTCTTATGTTGTCACTTTCATATACTAGTGGGAATTTTTCATTATAGAACTTGGCTTGTATATTCCTACGATGGGCTTTCTCAAAATGCCCTAGGTCTTCATGAGCAAGCATGTTGGATGCACACCCACTAGTTTCTTTTGTTGAGCTTTCATACATTTATAGCTCTAGTGCATCCGTTGCACGGCAATCCCTACTCCTCATGTTGACATCAAATGATGGGCATCTCCATAGCCCATTGATTAGCCTCGTTAACATGAGACTTTCTTCCTTTTTTGTCTTCTCCATACAACCTCCATCATCATATTCTATTCCACCCATAGTGCTATATCCGTGGCTCACGCTCATGTATTGCGTGAAAGTTGAAAAAAGTTTGAGATTACTAAAGTATGAAACAATTGTTTGGATTGTCATCGGGGGTGTGTAAGATGAGAGCATTCTTGTGTGATGAAAATGGAGCATGACCAAACTATATGATTTTGTAGGGATGAACTTACTTTAGCCATGTTATTTTGAGAAGACATGATTGCTTAGTTAGTATGCTTGAAGTATTGCTATTTCTTATGTCAATATGAACTTTTATTTTGAATCATTTGGATCTGAACATTCATGCCACAATAAAGAAAATTACATTGAGAATTATGCTAGGTAGTATTCCACATCAAAAATTCTATTTTTACACTACAAAAAAAAGACACATCCGTGACATTTTGGGCCGAACGAAATTTTTTCTGTCATACATATGACACTTCTATGACGATAATTGTGACAAAACCCGGTATCATCATAGATGTGGTGGGCTCCTACTTCTATGACAAAAAATCATGACAAAAAATGGGCTTTTCGTCCTGGGCGGGCCAGAGACGCAGCTGCATGACATTCTTTGGGCCGTCCATGACGGGAAAACCGTGGTAGAAGCAAGGGCGAGGAAAATTTCGGGGAGTTCCCGGTTACGGTGGGAGGTCGGGGCCGAGCGATGCACGTTTCTCTCGTACACGTACGCACGTGTGTGCGAGGCGTTGGCTCTAACTGAACCTGAGCGAGGCGTTGGGCTCTAACTGAACCCGAGCGATTGCACTGCAGGCTACGCGTTACTGTAAGTGCATCTAGTGCCACCCCTAGTTGGTTTCGGAGTATTGACGACAAAGTTGTTTGAGGGACTAATGCGTTTGTGAGAATTGCAGGATAACGCTGGTAGTGTCCCTCATTGATTCGGTTTACCTACCGGAGATGACCCCTAAAAATGTATGAAGACATTGAAGACAATGGTGGTATGTGAAGATATTCATATTGAAGACTATGACATGAGAAGACATTGAGTGAAGATTATGGAGCGCGAAGACTGTGTGATTTCGTTGTTTCCTTTTCTTCTTTGTTGAGTCATAGGAACCACCGTACTGTTAAGTGGGGTCCAAGTGAACTAAGTCAGAGTGACTGAAGTGATGCTCAACCAAAATCCTACGTCTTCGAGCGAAGACAATGAGAGCAAATCTTATCCAGAGCTGGATGAGTCAGCTTTGCTTGTAGCCCAAGTAAAGTTGTCGTGTGTGTTTGAAATCTGACCGTTGGAACACGTGTCAGTTCCTTAGTGACCCAGGGTCATTTCGTACATATCAGGTGGGTTGCCTAGTGGCTATAAATAGACCACCCCCTACACCATAAATTGGTGGCTTCTCAGAGTTAGTGCACGGCTTTTGTCGTTTAAGAGCAACCCACCTCGAAGCCTTTGAGAGAGAGAAATCCTTGCGAGGACCAAGCCCAAACACCCAGAGCCAAAGAGTGTTAGGCATCACTGAAGTCTTTCTGTCTGTGTGACCTGAAGACTTATTACACTTCAGGACTGTGAATCCTCCAGCCGGTTAGGCGTCGCGTTCTAAGCATCCAAGAGTCATTGTGGATTACCGATGAACGAAGTCTGTGAAGGTTTGGAAGTCTACCTTGAAGACTTACCAGAGTGATTGGGCGAGGATTGGGTGTCCTTAGCTCAAGGGGAATAAGGTGAAGGCACGGTCTTCTGAGTTGAGTCTCAGCCTCCCTAACCAGACATACAACTGTCACAGCAACTGGAACTGGTCCAACAAATCATGTGTCTTCAACAAGCGACTGGTTCTATCCCTTCCCATCCTTTATTTTGAGTTTGTCTTCGTGAAGTCATTGCTTATTTGTCGTACCTGTTTGACTTCATTGCTTGACTATTATCGTTGATTGGCTTCATACTATCTTCCATCCTGATCCTTACTACTTAGCTGCTATTAGTCCTGTGCTTTCACATCATTGCATACTTGACTATGGTGTGCTTACTGTAGTTTATCTTCCGCTGCATATCAATTAGGGCATTTCGCTTGTTTGTCTTTGAAACTTCCAAGTTTTGAAGACTTCCATAAAAGTCTCCTATTCACCCCCCCTAGTCGATACTAGCACTTTCAATTGGTATCAGAGCAAGGTACTCCCTTGTTCTGTGTGATTTGGTTTAACCACCTGGAGTTTTAGCTATGTCGACTGCAGGATTGAGGAACATATCTTGCCCCACCTTTGACGGTCATGAGTATCCCCAATGGAAGGCCATGATGAAGAAGCGACTCATGGCTATGGATAGCAAACTGTGGACCGTCATTGAGATTGGCCTTACTGATCTATGCAAGATGGCTGAGGCCGATGACATTCGCAAGTACACTCTACTGAACCTTACGGCGAAGGATGTCATCTGCTCCCATCTATCCCGAAATTAGTTCAGGAATGTTATGCACCTCAATCACGCGAAGCTAATCTGGGACCGGCTTTCTGAGGTCTATGAAGGTCATCGTACTCGTCATGATCCCTGATTTGAGGACTACAAGGAGTCTCTTAAAGAGATGACTTTTGCACCTGAATCGCCATCATCCTCACCATGCCTCATGGAAAGGGGTGATAAGGTAACTGAATGCTACCTCTCTGAATCTAGTGATGATGAATCAGGTGATGAATTTGGCCTCAGTTATGTCAAGCTTGCTTCCCTTGCCACTAAACAACAAAGAGTCTTGGAAAGGGTTCAAGACATGCTTAGTAAGAGCGATGATATGTTGGGTGAAGAAATGGATCAGTCAAAAGCATTGGCTGAGAGTCTTCAGAGACTTCATTCCAAGTTTGACGCCCTACAAGATCAACATAATGCTCTCTTGTCTGATCATGAGAAGCTTTCTACTGAATGTCTTCAAAGAAAGCTAGACCTTGAAAAGATAAGAGTGGATTATGAAGATCTTCAGAAGGAGCGCGATTCATTACTTGCTCAACAAATCAGCGATACATAGAATGGATTTGAACCACCATGTCTAAAATGCATTGAGCGTGATAATGCTACATCTGTTGCTGAATTTTCCATTGCTGCTACTGTTTCATTGTCTTCACCTACTGATGTGGTTACTAACCCCTCTGCGGAGGATACCACTACTATTGCTGATGAAAATGCTAGGTTGAAGACATTGCTTGAAACAGGGATGTATAAAAGTCTGAAAGGGCATCAGACACTTTGCGATGTCCTTAAAAAGAAGATTCTGAACCGAAACCCTGGGAAAGAGGGTGTTGGGTTCGAGAGGAAAATGAATGTTGATGGCTCCTACTGGAAGCCTGAGCAGTACCCCAAAACCACATGGGTTGCTGCAAAGGAACCTTCAGTAGATCCATCCACTTTATCTGGCTTTACCTATGCTAATTCTATTATTATTGATGAATCCTTTGATGCAAACTATAAGCTATTCAAGAATCAGAATGGTGAAGTGTTTGCCAGGTACATTGGTACTAACTGCAGGAATGGACCACCTATGAAGAAGATCTGGGTACCTAAGTAGTACATTGAGAATCTTCCTGTGAATGTCGTCATGACACCACCAAGGAAGAAGAGAAACCCCAGACCTATGGCTTCATATGGCCCAAAGGATTCATACAGATACAGGACTCACCTGAGTCACCCTAACGCCAATGTTTTGCAGGGAAATCATACTCAGACTCATGAATATGAGCGTGTGTCTTCAAGCCGCTATATTCATAGAACTAAGAACTTTTTTGCTTATTCATATGAGTATCATTCATCTCTTGCAAGGCTATTTGCTAGGGCTCCAAAGCCGAAATTCTCAGATGTTGCACTTAGACTCATTGCCTCTAAGCCACCCCTAAAAATGTGGGTGCCGAAGAAGAATTAACTTTCTTTTGCAGAGAAAGGTCTCCAGCCTGAAATCAATGGTGTCCAATGCTATAGCTGGGGACCTAAAACACATTAAGGACGCAAGATAAAATGTCTTTCTATATAATTCACATCTGAATCGCTTACCAGTCATACTATGTGTCCTAACTTTGATCAAAGATGTGACAATCCTTGCATGTGTCAAATGCCTATGCTTCACAACACTCTTTGTGAAGCCTATCCTCCTAACTGCACTGTAGGGCATGTCACCAAAAGCTTCAGAATGGATTATGGACAGTGGATGCACAAATCATATGACTGGTGATCGAAGTCTTCTCATGGACTCAACCTTACGTCCATCCGACAAGAGTCACATCACATTTGCTGACACTAGTAAAAGCAAGGTATTGGTTCTAGGTAGAGTTGCAATCTCAAAGGATCAACACATGGATAAAGTGATGCTTGTTAAATCCCTTGGTTTCAACTTAATGTCTGTCTCAATGCTTTGTGACTTGAACATGATTGTGCTATTCGGAAAACATTGCTGCCTTGTACTAATGGAATTTGACAAGTCTCTAGTCTTTGAAGGGTATCAAATAGATGATCTATACATGGTAGATTTCTCAGCAGGTCCATAGCTTGCCGTATGTCTTCTCACAAAAGCTTCAGAATGCTGGCTCTGGCATCGAAGGCTGGGGCATGCTGGCATGAGGAACTTACACTCACTCGTCAAGAAGAAGCATGTCATAGGCATCGAGGATGTCAAGTTCAAGAAGGATCATTTGTGTGGTGCTTGCAAAGCTGGAAAGATGACTAGGGCAAAGCACCCCTCGAAGACAATCATGACAACATCTCAACCCTTTGAGTTGTTACACATGGACTTGTTTGGACCTACTCACTACTCCACCCTCACAACAACTACTTGTCTGTATGGCTTCGTAATTGTTGATGACTACTCAAGATACACATGGGTGCATATAATTCTCTACAAGACTGAAGTGCAAGATGTCTTCAGACGCTTCGCCAATCGAGCAATGAAAAATTATGGCGTGAAGATCAAGCATATGAGAAGTGACAATGGCACTGAATTCAAGAACACCGGACTTGATCTTTATCTGGATACGATGGGAATCACTCATGAGTTCTCTGCTCCATACACACCTCATCAAAATGGCATCGTTGAGCGCAAGAGCAGAACTCTCATTGAGATGGCTCGGACAATGCTAGATGAATACAAGACACCAAGAAAGTTCTGGCCTGAAGCTATTGATACAGCATGTCACATCATCAACCGTGTGTACATCCATAAGCTTCTGAACAAAACATCCTATGAGCTCCTTACTGGCAAGAAGCCAAATGTCAGCTACTTCAGAGTATTCGGAGCTAGGTGCTGGATCAAGGATCCCCATCATAAGTCAAAATTTGCACCTAAAGCACATGAAGGCTTCATGCTTGGCTATGGAAAGGACTCGCACTCCTACAGAGTCTTCAACCTCTATCTTTACAAAATCGTCGAAACTGTGGATGTGAGATTTGATGAAACCAATGGTTCACAGAGAGAGATTCTGCCAAGTACACTAGACGAAGCTCCCCCCAGCGAAGCTATCAAGCTGATGGGAACTGGTGAAATCATGCCTTCTGAAGCACAGCCTGAAGAGGAACTTATCATTTCTGCACCTAACCAACCTGAAGACAATGCTCAGACCAAAGACAATCCTCCCAATGATGACAATGATCAACAAGAGCAAAGTCTTTGTCCAGTCCATCCTCGTGTTGCAAATGAAGTACAAATTGAGAAGATAATTGATAGCATCAATGCACCTGGTCCACTCACTCGCTCAAGAGCAACACAGTTAGCAAACTTTTGTGGGCACTTTTCATTTGTGTCTATATCAGAACCCAAGAAAGTTGCTGAAGCCTTTATGGAACCTGAATGGATTCAAGCTATGCAAGAAGAACTTCAACAGTTCAAGCTGAACAATGTTTGGGAACTTGTCAAGCGACCTGACCCTCGCAAGCATAACATTATTGGCACAAAATGGATATATCGAAACAAGCAAGATGAGCATGGTCAAGTCGTCAGAAACAAAGCACGTCTTGTGGCTCAAGGATATACTCAAGTTGAAGGAATTGACTTCGATGAAACATTTTCTCCTGTTGCTAGGCTTGAAGCTATTCGCATACTACTAGCCTACGCTAACCATCACAACATCTTGCTATATCAAATGGATGTGAAGAGCGCATTTCTCAACGGCAAGATTGAAGAAGAAGTGTATGTCGCTCAACCACCTGGCTTTGAAGATCCAAAACATCCTGATATGGTGTACAAGCTAAGCAAAGCACTGTATGGCCTCAAACAAGCTCCTCGCGCATGCTACGATACAATCAAAGACTTCCTGAAGAGCAAAGGATTCAAACCTGGATCCCTCGATCCTACACTCTTCACGAAGACATATGATGGCGAACTGTTTGTGTGCCAAATATATGTGGATGACATTATCTTCGGCTGCACCAACCAGAAGTACAATGATGAGTTTGGATACATGATGCAAGAGCAATATCAGATGTCCATGATGGGTGAGCTGAAATTCTTCCTTGGTCTTCAAATTCGTCAGCAAAGAAATGGCATCTTCATATCTCAAGAAAAATACCTCAAAGATTGCCTGAAGAAGTTTGGAATGGAAGACTGCAAAGGTTACATGACGCCAATGCCAGCCAAACACCATCTTGGTCCCGACGACAATGGTAAAGAGTTCAATCAAAAGGTATACTGCTCCATGATTGGTTCTTTACTTTATCTATGTGCATCTAGGCCAGATATTATGCTTAGTGTTTGCATGTGTGCTCGATTCCAAGCGGCACCAAAGGAATCGCATCACTTAGCTGTGAAGCGAATTCTTCGATATTTGGCTTACACCCCAACACTCGGATTATGGTATCCAAAGGGCTCAAAATTTGATTTGGTTGGATTCTCGGATGCTGATTATGCTGGTGACAAGGTGGATCGCAAATCAACATCAGGCACATGTCACTTTCTTGGTCGATCACTTGTCTGTTGGTCTTTAAAGAAGCAGAACTGTGTATCACTCTCAACTGCTGAATCTGAATACATTGCTGCTGGATCTTGCTGTGCTCAGCTTCTATGGATGAAGCAAACTCTCAAGGACTATGGCATCAATCTAAAACAAGTACCTCTCTTCTGCGACAACGAAAGTGCCATCAAGATAGCCAACAATCCAGTCCAGCACTCGAAGACAAAGCACATTGAAATTCGTCATCACTTTCTCAGAGATCATGTCATGAAGAAAGATATCGACATCATTCATGTCAACACTGAAGAGCAACTAGCAGATATCTTCACAAAGCCCTTGGATGAGAAAAGGTTTTGCAAGTTATGGTGTGAGCTAAATATCTTGGAATCCTCAAATGTCCTATGATCAGGCACACATCCTAACACTTATGCATGTTGATGACTTAGATGTGCAACACACGAAGTAATGTATATCTTCAATCAATGAAGACTTACACTCTGAGTGTGAATACATTAACATGGAATTTGACTTCGAAGCGCCACGATAATTGTGCGCCGTGTCTGGGTCTAATACTTCCTATACGGTGGGTAACGCCACCACCAAATTTCTTTGTTTGAAGTGTTTCACTCATGGCGTTATTTTTGCAATGACTTCGCATTTGGTTTGTCTTCAGTTTCAATTTATCTTCATGATTTTCTTCACTATGATGATTTGATTGCCTTCTGATAAATATATATATACTAGTGTTCTGTCCTCTACAGCATTCACTTATAGCTATCTCTTCTAGTTGAATCTTTTGATCTAAGTGAATGTGATCGGACCCTAATCTCTCTATGATTTCTATCTCAAACTCTATCTGTCCAAATCATATGCATTCTATTGAAACTGTCGAATGTCTTCTCTGCGTCCTAGTCAGCAGAAGGCACAGAGACAAACATTAAGTCTGTTTTAAATAACTCATCTTTATTGTTGAAATCCGGAGAAACCGGAACAACCATCTGACATGCCTGGCGGGCCTGGGAACGTGGGACAACTCTGAGTATGTTGCATGCTTGCCACGTGCCCCTCAGATGTGAACCGCCAAGGGCACTAGCGTAATTGCGTTGTGCTGCACACCTACTTATAAATACTTGTCCCCTGTGGTAAAGAAATCCTTCTTCCACCTCTCCACCTCATCAAAACCCTAGCGCCACCGCTAGCTCTCGACGACGCAGGCGACGAAGCACTTAACTGCCGCGACTTCTCCGATGCCGTCCTCACGTCGGTCGCGGACATCGTCCTCTCCGCCATCGCCGTAGGTGTCCTCCGTCGACAAGTTAGGGCACGGTGGATTGAACTGCTCGGTCTCCTATTCCTCTCATGTAGCAGTTCTTCGTGCGGTAATTATAACTCTATTTTTACCACCTTTTTGATCTTCAAGATTCATCATATTTACCAAAAGTGATTTCTGCCTACACAATGTTAGATCTATTATGTCTGCATCTCATACTGCCTAGTCTATTCACTTGAATTTCATGTCTAGTTTGATTCCTCACTTGTACTTATTCACGGTTTCATACAAATCTAGAACCAACTCACAACACATAAGTGAATGTCTTCGCATCATGAGGTCAATGTCTTCAAACTGATTTATCCTCAAAATCTTCTGAGAATGCATATGACCTCTTCCCCTTCCCTCGCATCTCTAATGATGTCACAGGTACATGTCCGTGGGAGAATCCCTTGGTTCTCATAGTCTGCATTCGTTTGCAGAATACTTACAACATCACATTAATTCTCCCGAAGCCAGTTCATGCTTGACCAGCAAGCGTAAGTCTATGAAGCCTTTGAACGTATTGAAGCCATTCAGTTTGAAGTTCATGGCTGCAGAGAAATCAGTAAGGAAGGGTGGCAGATAGCGTAGAGGGGGAACATCAAAAGATCTGCCTGATGACCTCGCAGAACTTTACAAGACTGATCCTGAAGAGAATTATCATCAGCGCAAGAAACGAATCCAATGGATTCGACGCTATTGGACTGAAGAATGGTTCAAGTACAAGTTTGTGACCAAGGAATATGCAGAGAAGAATGCTATCAAGAGTCCTTGGGGTGATATTCTCTATCGAGGCCTTCAACCCAAGAACAGAGCTGAAGCTATTGCACAGGGTTTCTATCCCTGCATGGTCCGTGGACCTCAGCCTGCAAATGCCGACCCATCATCATTACTCTGGTGTCGTGATGATACTCTCTTCAAGCGCAACTTTCAGCATGCAAAGGCTTCGGCCAAGGAAAACAAAAAGTCATTGGGATTAGACTTCAACCCTGGTCCCTCTGCTCCCCGTGCTGACGGCTCACGAGATGCAGAACCCAATGTCATCGGCCCCTTCTCCAACCTTGACGGCCTCATCACCTACATCTTGGTCCAGGGTGCCAGAGTAGATCATTCTGAGAATGATGCTAACACTGATGAAGCCCCAACTCCTCCTCCTAAGCCGCAGAAGCAAAAGAAGCCAAAGGCTTCAAGATTAGCTGTTCCACCAAAAGCTTCACGTGCGAAGCCACTGGCCACTTCACCTCCTGAAGACAGTGTGCAGTCTGAAGATCAATCACGTATCTCCAAGAGAACGGAGAAGAAAAATAAAATTGTCAGGCATACTGATCAAACCTTGACTCCTGCTGCCATTCTGCGTGAAGAACCCATCGATCTGTCCAGCGATGAAGATCTTGCAGATGATTCCCTTGAACAACTGAACAAGAGCAAGGAAGAAGTAGAGATCTTCAACAACTTGCCTCTCTTTGATGTGGCAATCATCCATAACTTCATTGATGAGTGGTTTGACACCCCAAATCTCAGCTTTGAAGATCTGCAGCTTCCCATTGGCCTCAGCGTCTCCTTTAATGGCGCCATTGGTTCTGAGCTAGCTCTCGCTCAGCGCATCGTTGAGCTGAAGAACAAAATTGATTATGAGAAGGCTCAATTCAAGAAGCATGTGGCCAAGCTCAGCGTGCAAGATGTTAGAAACTTCAAGGTCATGCTGCACGAGCTTAAAGAAGCTTTTCTCAAGAAGCGTCAAGAAGCTCAGGGCTCTAGTGAGCGCATGAAGAGTTTGGCTGACAAGTGTGTGCTAGCCTACAATGAGGCTGAGAAGCGCAAGTCTCTTGGCCGCCCTGGCATTGACCCCAGGATGGCTGCAAAGAAGAAAAAGCCATCAACCGCTCCACCAGCTCCTACAAGTCAAGAAGCACCTCGCATTATCTTCCCAAGTAGCATGACTTGCTCGAAGCCAAAGGTCCTGTCAACCGCTTCAGAACAGAAGAAGACGAGGGCTGCTGAGGCTGAAGCCAGAAAAAGAAAGAATACTGAAGCCTCTGATGCTGCTCCCTCCAAGAAGAAGCACAAAACCAAGAAGAATCGGGCTACTCCCACAGAGCCCTTAGTTGTTGAACCCATTTCAGTGGTTCGCCCTGCGTCTGAACATCAAGAAAGACGGATAATAGTTCATGAGCCTGCTTCCACAGAGGCTCATGAAGCTGATGATATTCCAGCAGCTGAACCCACCGCTGCTGAAGACATTGGTCAAGACGACAATGTTGAAGATGATGAAGTTCTTCCTCAGATCGAACACAACCTGGTATCATCGCCTGTTCTTACGAACAGTGACCTCATCAGCATTGGTCGTCCTCTGACGCCAATTGCTCAGGATGCATCGTGGGCTGATCACCCACAGCAACAAGACTCCCCAAGTACTCCCCAACAACAACAACAAGCTATACCACCTATGCAAGAAGAAGAAGAAGACTTTGAGGCCCAGCCAACTCCATCTCCAAAGGCGTTGCCAGCATTTCGCAGGCTTCGCAAAGGACAAAGGCCTCAAGTCCCTCTTTCGAGCGTTCCAGAAGGAGAAGTGCAACACCAACCTGTTGCACGTCAAGTGTTTTCTGAACCCACTCCAACTGTGAATGTCTCCGTGTCTGAAGCCCAAGCTACTGAAGACAATCCAGCTGCATTAGCCGATGAAAGACAAGAAGACGTACGTGTTCCTACTTCCCCCAATACTGAAGAAGTTGTTCCTGATGTGAATGTGCCAGTGCCCGACCCTCTAGCTCGTCAAGTGGAGGTTGAAAATGTTGAAGCTGCCACCACCAACGCCAATGAAGCCAATGACATAGTCATGGCTGAACTAATGTGGAGCTTGCACAAACGAGTGTGCCTGAAGCCAATGAGGGAACTGCTCCCATAGCACCTGTTGTGCAGCCTGAAGCCTCAGTTGTTGCCACTGCTCCTGTCCCGCCACCAAGGCCCCATACAATTGAGCAAGCATACAGTCATGGTCAGCTAACCACTGTCCGATGGCCCATTCTGGTTCCTCCGCCTACTGTCTCTGGTCCTCAATTTGATTACATGTTGAGCATACGCCACAGGTCCAGAAGCCAAAGCCAAGACTGCCAAGGTTCCCAGGCACTGCACACTCGATAGGGTCCTTCAATGCAAATGGCTTCAAAAGCCACAATACCTTCTTTGACAGCGTCAAGAACCCCTACTCAAAGCCAAGGATATCATCTGATCGTTTCTGGAGCTATCAGTAGAGAAGCTATTACTCCTGCGTTCTGTATGATCAAGGGCGCATTTTCCCTCATATGCGCCTCGACACCGAAGCCATTGCTGGACTGTCGTGCTTAGAAGAAGCACTTGACTGCTTTCGTGATGCAGGTCTGCTCAACTTTGTGACAGACAAAGAACACTGGAATGAAGAGCTTTTTCTTCAATTCTATGCTACCCTCCGCATTCGCGGCTACAACGGGGATATCAAGACATGGGTTCTCGAGTGGATGACTGGAAATGTTCATCATGAAGCCAAAGCTCTTGATATCATTGAGCTTACAGGCCTATCCACTCCTGGAGAGCTATATGAACCTGATTGTCAACTACACCGCAATGCACTGGAGAGCATCTTCCACAAGCCAGAACCCAACATGAGCCAGATGTTGAGCATGATGAAGCCTTTACCATCTGACGCTGAATATCCAACAGAGTTCTTTGTTGACGACCTTGAGTATCTGCCGAGCACAATATATCATATTATCAGGCGAACTCTATGGCCTATCAAAGGACATTCATCAGCAGCCAAGCTTGAAGGAGCCATGAAGACTTTGGTCTTTTACATCCTCAATGGCATCAGCTTCAATTCCCAAGAATTCTTCATCAGGCAACTTGCTGCTTGTGGATCTGACCTTTTTGGTCTGAAGTTCTATGCTCCATGGGTCATGTGCCTCATCAAGCGACACTCCTCTGTCAACTATTAGCCCTCTGCTCGCAATCATCTGATCTTTTTACCAGAGGTTGATATGTCAGTTGAAGCCATATACTCTGACCCTGCCAAGAAGCCTCTTTGTCTTCAGAATGTCGAGCACCAAAGCTTCACTCAACCCATCGAAGGCGTCCAAGCAGTAACACGTATCTATCCAATGGCTGGAAATACTCGTCTGCCTCATCGTGTGCATACTGAAGCCACTGAAAGCACCATTGCCCAAAGGCCTCAGAAGCGCTCTCGCGTTCTCAATGACCAAGAACTTCTTGTGGCCCTTCATCAGAAACAAGATAAGCATCACTATTGGCTCAAGAGACAGATGCAAAGCCTCTTGGTGGACGTCAATCGCATTCGAAATCTTGCCACCAAGAATGCATTTGTTGCTCATGAGACTTGTCGGCGATCATGGAAGAGTTTGACGCTGCTCAGTGCTGAAGCAGATCTTCAAGACGATGGCTTCATTGAAAGATTCAAGTTTGACTCCACTCCTCCACGGACTGTTGTCCTACGTCGAACCCCATCTCTTGAAGACCCTGACTATTCTTCCTCCGCGGCAACTGTGAATGCCAGAGTGATCGATGATGAAGATGATGCTACTTCACCACCTCCTACTTCTGCATGCATCGACACTGCACCAAGTACGTCTGCACCGCCAAGCAACAACGACAACCCTGCTGCTTCACCTACTCATGAGGACGAGTAGATGCTCTATGTCTTCAAACCTTTTTGGTCCTTACTGACAAAAGGGGGAGAAGCATATGAGTTTGATAGTCTTCAAGCGGGTTCATATGGGCGGTTGCTTTATATTTTGCCTCGTGTTTACAACTCTCGCTTTTGAAACATTTGGTTCTTTGAGTTGTAACACTTAAACTCAATGGTCGTCTGCTACTTATTTGCTTTACTGTGATGCGATGATAAATTCCGCATGTGAGATGATAACTTCCGCACTTAGATCATTCCGCAGACATTCATTTTTTATTATGCATGTCATTATCTTTGCTATATCATTTCATGCATGATGAATTATCTTCATGAGTTGAAGAGGATCTCCACAAGTACATCCTGCCATGTGCATTTGCATTCCAAAAGCAAATTACTTATATGCACATCTTCAAGGGGAGCCCTTGCTACTTATGAAGACAATACGCTATCCTTTACAATTTCACATACTTTATTCCCGTTGAAAACTTCAACCAGTTTGTCATCAATCACCAAAAAGGGGGAGATTGTAAGTGCATCTAGTGCCACCCCTAGTTGGTTTTGGAGTATTGACGACAAAGGTTGTTGAGGGACTAATGCGTTTGTGAGAATTGCAGGATAACGTTGGTAGTGTCCCTCATTGATTCGGTTTACCTACCGGAGATGACCCTAAAAATGTATGAAGACATTGAAGACAATGGTGGTATGTGAAGATATTCATATTGAAGAGTATGACATGAGAAGACATTGAGTGAAGATTATGGAGCGCGAAGACTGTGTGATTTCATTGTTTCCTTTTCTTCTTTGTTGAGTCATAGGAACCACCGTACTGTTAAGTGGGGTCCAAGTGAACTAAGTCAGAGTGACTGAAGTGATGCTCAACCAAAATCCTACGTCTTCGAGCGAAGACAATGAGAGCAAATCTTATCCAGAGCTAGATGAGTCAGCTTTTCTTGTAGCCCAAGTAAAGTTGTCGTGTGTGTTTGAAATATGACCATTGGAACACGTGTCAGTTCCTTAGTGACCAGGGTCATTTCGTACATACCAGGTCGGGTTGCCCAGTGGCTATAAATAGCCCACCCCCTACACCATAAATTGGTGGCTGCTCAGAGTTAGTGCACGGCTTTTGTCGTTTAAGAGCAACCCACCTCGAAGCCTTTGAGAGAGAGAAATCCTTGCGAGGACCAAGCCCAAACAACCAGAGCCAAAGAGTGTTAGGCATCACTGAAATCTTTCTGTCTGTGTGACCTGAAGACTTATTACACTTGAGGACTGTGAATCCTCCATCCAGTTAGGCATCGCGTTCTGAGCATCCAAGAGTCATTGTGGATTGCCGGTGAACGAAGTCTGTGAAGGTTTGGAAGTCTACCTTGAAGACTTACCAGAGTGATTGGGCAAGGACTGGGTGTCCTTAGCTCAAGGGGAATAAGGTGAAGACACGGTCTTCTGAGTTGAATCTCAGCCTCCCTAACCAGACGTACAGTTGTCACAGCAACTGGAACTGGTCCAACAAATCATGTGTCTTCAACAAGCGACTGGTTCTATCCCTTCCCATCCTTTATTTTGAGTTTGTCTTTGTGAAGTCATTGCCTATTTGTCGTACCTGTTTGACTTCATTGCTTGACTACTATCGTTGATTGGCTTCATACTATCTTCCATCCTGATCCTTACTACTTAGCTGCTATTAGTCCTATGCTTTCACATCATTGCATACTTGACTATGGTGTGCTTACTGTAGTTTATCTTCTGCTGCATATTAATTAGGGCATTTCGCTTGTTTGTCTTCGAAACTTCCAAGTTTTGAAGACTTTCATAAAAATCGCCTATTCACCCCCCCCCCCCTCTAGTCGATACTAGCACTTTCAGTTACTGAACCCGAGCGATCGATCGATGGCTGTTAACTGAACCCGATCGAGCGATTCCTTCACTACTGCTGCTAACTGAAGTCGATCGATGCTGCCTCTGGGATGAACAGTGAGTGTTGCGGGGGGGTTTGGATGAATAGTGAGCGGTGGCGTTGCCTCTGGATGAACAGGACCCCGTGGTGTGGTGGAGGGCTGGATGAACAGTAGACGGTGGAGGGGTGCCCGTGGAGGGGTGGTTGAACAGGACCCCATGGTGTGGAGGGCTAGATGAACAGTAGATGGTGGAGGGGTGGTTGAACAGTAGCCGGTGGAGTAGCGCGCGCTAGAGGCTGGATGAACAGGAGCCCGTGGAGGCTAGAGGAGGTCGACGGTAGCCCGTGGAGGCTGGAGGAGGTCGATAGTGGAGATGAACAATATCCCGTGGAGTCCCGTTTTGCGGTACGCCACACCCCTCCCGATGAACAAGACCCCCGTTTCGACCATAGCGCTCCAACACAAGTCCGTTTCTTCCGTTTTGTGGTACGCCACACCCCTCCCGATCAACAGGACCCCCGTTTCGACCGTAGCGCTCCAACACAAGTCCGTTTCGTCCGTTTTGCGGTATGCCACACCCCTCCCGATCAACAGGACCCCCGTTTCGACTACAGGAGGTCCGTTGCCTCTATTTTGCGGTACGCCACACCCCTCCCGATCAACAGGACCCCCGTTTCGACCGCAGGAGGTCCGTTTCCTCCGTTTTTCGGCACGCCACACCCCTCCCGATCAACAGGACCCTGTTCCAAATGTAGGAGGTCTGTTTCCTCCGTTCTACGGTACGCCAGGCCTCGTTTCCATCGCCGGTTCCGTCCAAGCCCTCCCGATGAACATGACCACGCATTCCATTCTGACCCAGCCGGTTGGCTCCCCATGAACACGACGATGACGTTGTTTCTCCATTCCGACCCAGCCATGTACGTATGCGTGAGTAGGCGTTCGAGACCCCGCCCGTATGTACACATACGTGGCCTTATTTTCTTTCTTGCACCCTGGCCGCTATACATACGTGTACATGCTACATGCGCGCCTCTACTATGACACATACGCGCTTCTACTACGACACGTGCGCGCCTCTACATCGACCAGTATATATGTACGTACACGTTCGCGACCAGAATGACAATGCTACGTACGCTTCGACCAGGTGGGTCCCAACTGTCAGGCACTTCCTTGCCTGCAAAGATGTAGCTGGTGGGTCCCAGCAGTCAGGGGGGCGAATCGTTTTTTTTTTGCCCGGATGCACTTCCTTGCATGCGAAGATGTAGCTGATGGGTCCCAGCAGTCAGGGGGGCGAATCGTTTTTTTTTGCCCAGACACACTTCCTTGCGTGCGAAGGTGTAGCTGGTGGGTCCCAGCAGTCAGGGGCGAATCGTTTTTTTTTGCCCGGACGCACTTCCTTGCGTGCGAAGATGTAGCTGGTGGGTCCCAGCAGTCAGGGGGAAACGTTTTTTCGCGAAATACAGTAGCCCGTCCGGTGGGTCCCAGCTGTCAGGTGGAGGAATCATTATTTCCCGCGTAATAAGGAGGCACTTCCTTGCTGCAGCCATGGACCCAGTTGTGAGCCTATCCACGTACAGTCCACGTCCGATGGAAGTCGTTCCTTGACCACGTTGACCACGTCGCGCCGAGAGCACGAGTGCGGTGGACGACATTGAGGCCTAGCTAGGAAGGGGACGACGGGGAGCCAGGGAAGATGCGGCAGTGGAAGCCCGCGCGGACAGGAGTATGAAGGTTCACTGGTTCGGCTGCAATGTGAGGCTACCGTCGCCGCAGGGCCTGGCCAGCGGTGGGAATAGTAGGGGGTGGTGAGGCCTCCACGGCAGCACAGTCGGCCATGGGAGGCAGGAGCATGCGGCACGACCGGCGCTGCTTTGGGCGGCTGGAGCAAGAAGACCAGAGGTTGAAGAAGCACTACGACCGTTGGATGGACATCGTACGATCACTGGAGCTAGAATTGTTCATATTGACTAAAGTTGACAAAGGCCCTGTCCCAGTCAACTTAGTAGGCCCACAAGTCAGCCTCCCACCATGGTGGATCCCACCTAGCAGGGGGAGTATTCATTTTTTTGTGCGTAATAAGGAGGCACTTCCGGTGGGTCTGAGCTGACAGCGGGGGGGAACGTTTTTTTTGCAAAATACACTGGCCCGTCCGATGGGTCCCAGCAGTCAGGGGGGAAACGTTTTTTCACGAAATAAGGTGGCCTGTCCGATGGGTCCCTGCAGTCAGGTGGAGGAATAATTATTTTGCACGTAATAAGGAGGCACTTCCTTGCGGCCGCCTAGACCCAGTTGTCAGCCTCTCCGCGTACAGTACTCTTCCGACGGAAGTCGGTCATTGACCACGTTGACCACTCCGCGCCGAGAGCACCAGGGCGGTGGTCTGGACGACGGCGAGGCGTAGGAAGGGGACGACGCGGAGCCGGGGAAGACGCAGCACTGGAAGCCCGCGCAGAGAGGAGTACGAGGGTTCACTGGTTCGGCTGCGGTGTGAGGCTGCCGTCGCCGTAGAATAACGGGGGGTGTGGGTGAGTAGAGGGATGGCCTGGCGAGCAGTGGGAGTAGTACGGGGCGGTGAGGCCTCCGCGGCATCACAGCCGGCCACGGGAGGCAGGAGCACGCGATACGACCGGCGCTGCTTTGGGCGGCTGGAGCAAGAAGACCAGAGGTTGAAGAAGCAGTACGGCCATTGGATGGACATCGTACGATCACTGCAGCTAGAATCGTTTATATTGACTAAGTTGACAAAGCCCTTGGTACGCGTCAACTTCGTAGGCCCACAGCTCGGATTTGGCAGAGAACATATAGCCCATTTGCGATTTGTAAGAATGTACAGCCATTTTTTAATTCTAATGGAATTTACTACAGCCCATTTACAGTTTTTAAAAGTACATCCCAACTTCTAGCTGGGACAACGATAAATAATTTCAAACAACCGCTCAAAACAGAATTCAAAAAAGATTCCCACATTTTGATGGGATCCGAAATATTTTTATCCGAAATTTCTAGTCAGGTTAAATATAATTTCAAAATAAAGTTGTATTATGTTAAAATCCAACAAAATAGTGCGCGTGCAAGAAGTAATGAAATTAAAATTTACAAATTCCAAAAATAATATATTTTTCAAACTAATTACGTGTTTGGTGCATAGTAACTGCCCAGTTATTATAATTACATCCCATTTATTATTTCTTGAAGTCCATTTTCTTGTTAAGCCTAATGCATACCTCCTAGGAAACTTTGCAGCCCAGCGGGGCGGAGAATAACAAGTTGACCCGGATATTGTGTACAACTGTCGGCCCAGTTGCATTGCTGATGTTGAAAAAAAAGGCCTATGTAGTACAGTACAACCTAACATGGTTACTCAGCCCACATTCAGCGACGCCGGAAAGGCCCAAACAAGGCTTCTGTACAACTTTTTGAAGTCACTGACTCAATTAATAACTTAAGAAAAAAGTTAGATTACAGTGGAACCTAATTAAAAGCTGTCACGAGCAAATAAATAATTCAACGGGTCCCACTTTGTGTGTGTGCGTGTGTGTGTGTGTGTGCGTGTGTGTGTGTGTGTGTGTGGGTGTGTGTGTGTGAGAGAGAGAAAGAGAGAGACCCATCGGTCGATGCTCGTAAATACATCTTTCAGCCATATGCATTGCTAATGCTCAGTAAAAACTTATATAGTTGACACAATCATATAGAACATCATAGCACACAAAACTTGCATACAAAAATTTCACGCAGGCGGCACAATCAGGATGGAAGCAGTGGATCGCTACGGGAAGGGCTATGTTGAAACCAACGAAGTCGTACATAACGGTTCATCGTCTTTATAAATGACGGGGAAATATGTTGAATGTTGTGCAAAGAAAACAGACAAACAACACAATAAGTTCTGTTAGCACATTAAGTTGACGTACAGCCCTTTCTAAAAGAAGTTCAGGTACAAAATTAGAACAGGTCACAATCAAATGTACTGGCATATCAGTGCTTCAGACCCGTAGCTTGGATTTAACTAGTTCTATCTGACAAGATTCAGTTCTTACCTCAAATTAGAGCACATCCAGGTAGCCAGCCCTGCCTCTTCTCCCAAAGAAGCAGTGGCCTCCGCCGAACGATGGAGTAGGCCATGTGCCATACATCGTTCCGAGCAACACGGGGAAAGTCTGACGTTGACTCCTGTAATGGACGTCGTCAACGGACACTGGCACCAGCGGCGGCGGCAGGACTTTGATTGATGGATTAACCACTTCTTCGACATGCACGAACACTCGATACAGGTACATCCCTAACTTGGTCCACGGTGGCCTTGGTGGCGGTGAATAGTACAACCCCAGTTCCTGCACCGGTATCTCAACACCAATCACCTTCGGTATGGTGGACGGCTTCTTCATCCATGCCATAACCGTCAGAGCCCAGCTGTTTGGAGGAACAAACATACTTACGAGCTCACCTCCAAGGTCGTTGATAAGATCGTTCATGGACTCGCTGTTCCAAGCACGTCGAGGCATGCCGTGGAAGGTAAGCTTTGTTAAAAACTCAAGCTCAGAGGGCACCGAGCCCCATCCTGGGTGCCACCGATCAAAGCTCACCAGTGCGCCATCCCAGAACAAACACCGGGAAGATTCGAAAACACGACTGCAGTCAAAAGTTTTCTGGAACCTGACGAAGAAATCAGCCGGTGGCGGACAGACTTCGACGAGCAAGTCACTTATTTGGATGTCGTGAGCAATGCCAAGAGCTTTGACAAGGTCGTCCCGCGAGACGGGAGGCCGGTCGCCGTTGATGGTTACCATCAGCACTTTGCCGGCAAACTGGTCGTCAAGCGCTGCCATGCCACTGTTGAGCGACAGCACGCAGCGACCGAAGGCAGGACGGACCTCAGGATCTCCGGCTCGGAGATCCGCGTTGACGAGCGACATGATAGTGCGCTTGAGTACAGGGAGTACAGGAGGGGGATTTGAGGGAATTGGAGTAGGAATCGATATTCTAGAGGTGGGGGAGGGGCGGGAGACTGGGGATGAAAAGGTAGCATGAATTTTGAGCACGCGCCAATACGCTCTCGGCGCGCAAGCGCACGAAAACACCGATGGCGCCCACATGTCGGCCTAAGAGTCCTTATTCTTTCTTTTTTGGAGAGCCCGGCCTTTTTTCAGGATCTTTTGAGAGCCCAGCCTGAGAGTCATAATTAACCTGTTTGGCATTGCATTACTACTTGGCCCATATTCAACGACACCTCACTGGCCCAAACAAGTGTACATCATTGAAAAGACAGTGAGCTCAAATTATATAACTTGAAAAAAGGAGATATACTCTGAACACTGGAGAATGGTGATGCCCTCATTTAGCCCACCAGTAGTTCGAGACAATAAACAGTTCGAAACAATGATATATACAACATTCAAACACTGACTAGTGACTACTACTGACATAAACAGCAAGACATGATAGTTCATATAAAGTCATGCTACACCACCAAAACGCACCTATCTGCAGCGCTCAAACTCTCGTGATCCAGACGAGAATGACATTCTAAATAGAACCAACTCTTACATAGTAAGAGTGACATAGACGAGGATGACCAAATGACAAGGAATATGCATAACAAAAGAAAGAACTACCCATCCAGAACCAGCAGCGAAGACAACAAAGTCATTCGAAGAGATGATCCAACACCATCATAATTTGCAGCCCCGCTTCAGCGACCAGTGATCCGGAGACACCAGTACTCCACCCTTTCGATGCAACAACTCAATTACCTATCAACCTGAAGGCTTCAACCACATCACTGTCTGTCGTAATTGAGACATCCAAGGATCAAAGTTAATCCGGATGCCTTTGTCATTCTCACCTTCTTTTGGCTGCAGGCTGTATCATTGACAATCAGGGGAGTTTGTTCCCGAACTCCTAGGGCTCGCCGTGTAGACACAGTTTTCCATAGCAAACGGAGCCTCTCTGCCATCAAGGTCCTTGCCAACGGTGATCTCCTGGTTAATCGGATAATTGAGTCTGAGAAACAGAGAGTGTGAACCAAGGCTGTTTACCCGCCTCCAAATAAAAAATCCTAAAGGCACCAACAAGCCGGTATCCTGCTCATAGACGTAACACCCACTGTCCGGATACTCGCGTATTACACGGTTCTTGTATACAGTGGGGTTTTGCAATATAACTTTTCCGGCTCATGTGTCTGAATGATCACCAGTCTTTTGTCGTCGTCTGATCGAGTATGGAACCAGTTGTGCTTCCCTGTTTTTGGCAAAGGTGGTGTGATTACAAAGGGCAGTAACTGTAGGGACACTACATCATATCAAAAAGGACAGGCATTATTAATGTAAGATCAGCATTGTTCAGAGTATGAGTAGAATAATGCAAGAAACAGCATTGATATGTCCCTGTTGGAACTGGGAGGAAAATATAGGGAAATGTATACTGGGTTCGAAAATATAGAAGTGCCATGCATGGTTATACTCATGTTATCTCGCAATCGATTCTTCACAGGAAACTACCATGTCATGCATGTTATGTAATCATGTTCTGTCCTCACAAACAAATTCTTCAAGGTAACTAACAGACCATGCATTGTTATATACTCGTGTTCTGTGGGCAAAAACTTTATGAGGATATTATTCTAGCCATTGATTGCTGAAGGACGTATATAGGTATGTACACATGGTAAGCATTGCAGGATTTCACTACTTCCAAATATAGAGTTCTCCATATGCACATTGACTTCCCTAATGTATGGTTAGATGAAACCAACAGTGTGGTGCATGTTTCTACATCATGAAAATGAGGAAACTAACATGGCCATTGATACACACTCATATTTAGTAGTAGTATATAGATTACTGTAAAATAAGGATGATATCCATATATTCCTAACCGTTTGATTATTCGAGGTACAAATTGGCTGTAATGACATGGTCACAATCGCATGAATTAACTCATTCCAAATATAGCTGATTTACGGCATCTCTAATATATTGCCATAGTTCTACTCAAATTCTGCTCAAACAGGGATATGCCAATCATCACAAAAAGTTCAAACAGTGTCATGGCGTCATCATTAACATGAGACGGAAACAACTTACACGCGCCGTCCCAGCAATACGTGGTGCCATCTGCTTTGTTGATCGCGTAGATGATGCCATTGTGTTCAATAGCATCACAGAAGTATGTATCAGCTTTGACGATGATCCACTGCGAGCCGAGTTGTCTCCAGCTAAAGAAGGCACCGGCGTAAAGATAGGCGAGTCCGCAGTCGAACAAGGCAATTAGCTTGAAGTCTGCATAATTCGCATGTCATGTGGGCACTTGGCAGATTACAATCTTCTGCAAAACAAGGTCCGTCCAATTGACGTAGTAAACTAGATGACTTGGACCGCGATGGTAATAATCTATATAATCCAATGGAGGAAGGATAGTCTCATGGGAAGTTCATGAGCACCAACTTTTTACCGTCTTCTCTGAAGGCAGCCAATACCTGCCAAGAAGTTTCGGGCGATGGTGATCGGATCGATGTCGAGGGAAATGATGTACGGCGACACACTACATACCTGCAAAGAAGTTTCGGTTAATGGAGATCGGATTGAAGTCCAAGGGCGTCATGCACGCCTCCGTATCATGGTGAGCCAATCTCGCAATACCAGATAGCAGCAAGCAGGGTGTCTTGAAAAGCTTAGGCCTCGCTTCGACGATGGCCGTGTGCATGTCCCTCGAGCATGCAGCCAGCCGCAGGGCGGTCAACATATCCATACACGAACAACAGAGGTCTAGGATGTCACTGGGGAGATTGCTCCAATCGCGGCTCATATGGATGCTGCGCGGTTCGCGTTCGGCCATGGTGGAGTTTGGAAGGGGGCTTGATTTACGGGGGAGAAGGATGTCGGTGCTGGAGTGGCTAGCGAGGGAATAGTGGTACTGGGGGAGGCGAGTGAGGCGACAGTACACGGGGGCACAGTGAGATGGAGACGGAGACGGAGAAGGAGATGGAGATGGAGTGGTGTTATGGGAGCGGAGAGGGCGACGAGGCGAGGCGCCAATGTGTTATACAGCGGCGGTGATAGACTGCACAGTGCACAGGGTGAGCCTGACTTTGGTAACCCGAACACGCCGCCTCGCCTGGACTAGTGTCAGGCGCAGGGTGTTGTCACTTCACTGTGAGGACCGGATGAATAGTATTTTGACCATCAAGTGTACCACAGTTGTACTACTACTTCTACTACTAGTAGGAACATGAGTACTCCTGTATTGTTTAGCGGAAATAGGTCTCCCGTGCTAGCATGCCTGTTCACTTCATCGTTCAGGTATCATCCATATTGTGAGCAAAACCAAATTCTCGTGCATGCCCAATCAATGCCCTGCCGCGATGCATGCAGTGGTCGTTCTGGTGCATCAAGGACAGCATGCAGATCGTTCCACACTTGAGAAGAGAAAAATGGAAAGGTAGAACGCGGCACCAGAGGAAGAGAATGCTGGCTAACGAGGCTGGGAGGGGATCGAGCAGGAAGTTAATGCTCCATGCCTAAAGGTTTTGGGAAAACCTGATTTTCATAAGGTGACTTATACTCACCTAAACGGAGAATGTTGTGTCTCCCGCTCACGCGCTCAAAAAAAAACTACGACACATTTTTTATCTGTTTGCATAGGTCCCACCTATCAGGAAGGATGGGCACGTACACGAACAGGTATGACTCATCAATCTACCCGCATAGCCTTTTCGTTTAGTCTACCTAGCCGTCTAATCAACTGCATGCATGCCACTTCTCCCATTTACTTCTCCATCGGGAACCGATTCTCCTCGGCTTCTTCACCTCCCCTTCATCTTCATTTGCATCCAAACCCCACTGCGTTCACATTGTTTAAACCTCTTTAAATAATCATCTACTACTTTAGTTAGACTAGCCATCTAATCCTAACTCTCCAAACCATAGCCCTCCGTTCCAGCGGTTCCAAATGGCGAAAGAGATCGAGATGCAGGTTTTTAGCGTCCAACATGTCCTCGTCGAAGGCTTGATGCGCATAGTTGCCACCGTCACTGTCCACCGAAGGGTTGTTCAGTAGTGGATTAACAATGTCTCCAACTCCCTCGAAAAGGTAGAGACGAGGGTCATCGGTCTCGACGCAGAGTACATGGAGCGTGCCCCTGGGAAGATCCAGCGCGCAGCCGTCCTTCAGCTGTGCCTCAAAGATGATGTTTTGGTGTACCACATCATACACTCGCCCTCCATACCAGGTGAGCTTCACGATTTCTTGTCTCGGGAGGACGTATACTTCTGTGGGGAAGCCATCGAAGGGGACAAACAGAAGCTGGAGCCGTACAACCTTGATTTGAAAAGCATCGCTGACCTACAAACCAGAATCAAAATTTCTGTAGAAGATTGTGCTAAACAGACACCATCCCTATTCGACGTAGCAAATTTTGTGCTCGGTACAAATCTTCAGAAGGGTGACAAGACGGTGGCATTAAGGTCGTCTGGATGGGAGAATTATCCCTTGACGTACGAGCGGATAAAATATGTTGCCCTCGATGCCCGTGTGAGTTTCCAGATAGCTGCAAGGTCCAAAGAGCTTGTTGTGAAGCCGTCTCCCACAGAGAA
>NC_041393.1:25253905-25311746 GCF_002162155.2 Triticum dicoccoides | reverse complement strand
AGAAGAAGAAGAAGAAGAAGAAGAAGAAGAAGAAGAAGAAGAAGAAGAAGAAGAAGAAGAAGAAGAAGAAGAAGAAGAAGAAGAAGAAGAAGAAGAAGAAGAAGAAGAAGAAGAAGAAGAAGAAGAAGAAGAAGAAGAAGAAGAAGAAGAAGAAGAAGAAGAAGAAGAAGAAGAAGAAGAAGAAGAAGAAGAAGAAGAAGAAGAAGAAGAAGAAGAAGAAGAAGAAGAAGAAGAAGAAGAAGAAGAAGAAGAAGAAGAAGAAAACGCTGCACCAGCAGGAGGGCATTATCGATGGATGAACTATTGCCTCTCTTGTAAAAAAGATATTCCCTCTCGGTGTATATTGATATAGATGGACTATTCCGATGGTGTGCATGTCTTTCGAACAGAGTAGTAGCGTCGGTCCGCTTGACTATAAGGAACTATTTATCCACGTATATAGCTTTCTCCACTACTCCTTCCAGTGATCGGTATGCAGTGCATGTGTCCATAGACATGACAGCTTGTCCATGGAAGTTCAACTACGGCGACCATCACGTTTCATCTCACGATTCCCACGACACCTCTCCAACCCACGGCACCGCGCCATTCGACGTGCGCCTCACCCCTCTCGGCCGCACCGCCCCTCTACCTTTGTGTGCATGACATGTGGGCCACCTAAAATGCGGCGAGCATCAAGTTTCTACCACAGCCACCCGCGATTCCCATGACGCCGCTCGAACCCATGAAACCACACGTCCCCCGACCTACGGCTCACCCCTCTTGGCCCCACCGCCCCTCTGCATTCGGGAGCATTACATGTGGACCAGTCACCTATCGGGTCCACATGTTATTGACTCAAAGGTAGGAGTAGTAAGGCGCTGAAGCTCAGTCCCGACGACCCTGAGAGGGAAATGTAACTCCTGCGCCAGGGCTTGTGGTGCTCCAGCAGCATGAACTCGTGCCAAACTCGAGATTTGTTTCTTTACTATACATGCACGCAATGATTTAATGAACATTGTAATCTCAACATGTGATGGGGAGCTCTAAATTTGAATTTGAAACTTATAAAACAAAAAGATTCAAAACAAATAAACTGGGAGAGAGGGAGTATATCGTAGCATGTGTCCCATACAAAATAAGTCCCCTGGTTTGTCATCGCGAAGATGCGGTTAGAAAGGAGCACAGCGTCTTCCTACTCGTACGGCAACAAATCGGCCGCAGACAGCATGGTCCGCCTTTGACCGCCATGTGCAAGGTTCGTGCTATCTTATCCAATATCACCGTGGTTCCATCGTACCAATTCATGCGGTGGCCCGTTGCATGGCTGATCCCAATGTTGGACAAAGGTTCTACGGGAACGGTGTCACCGTTGTAAATGTTGTGCAAATTGATGTTGGTACCCTCCCGTACATATTCAAGCCAATCTCCACTCGCACCGAGCCTAGCCTGTGAAACAGTGGGCAGGGGAGAATTAGGAAATGGACACGGAAGTAGTCTTTAGAATGCATTTACTACGTGATCAAACTCATCTTACCTGCTCATCGGAGGAAATCCGAGTGCCCCTCAACGTCGGCATCTCAAGGGGCATCAACTTGCAACTACGGCCACGCCGCGCTGGAGAGACCCCCAAGGAAACATCCTCGTGCGTTCCACAGAACATCAAGATGCATTTGTATGAGTAGTTTATCTTGTGAGAGAAAAGGATGAACGAGGGAAGGCCTCTAGAGATAGAGATGGACACTACTACTACCAATGTCCTGGCCCGTGCGTTGCAATGGATCCAAACTAGTAGAATAATACTTGTTCACGTGCTTGAAATATAAACACTCTAGTTTTGATATACATGTGTCAGCAGACACGACAGCTTGTCCATGGAAGTTGAACCACGGCGACCATCACGTTTCTTGTTTCTACCACTGCCACACCCACACGCGATTCCCACGACGCCGCTCCAACCCATGGCACGACGTCCCCTGACATGGACATGGATCCTCTGATGTGGCTATCACTGCCTTGCCCTGCCTTTCCTTCGCTGACAGGTGGGACCCACGCTTATGGGTCCCACATGTCAGTTACAGAATGGTAGGATTGTTCGCGTCAGGGGATCCTCATCCCCCCGATGTGCCCCTCATCCCTCTCGGCACCACCGCTCCTCTGCCTTTGTGTGCATGACATGCGGGCCAGCTGAACTGCGGCGACCATCAACTTTCTACCACAGACACACCCGATTGGACGCAGTTTGCCTGCTCCGCTGCTGTGCTCCGATCCGTACTCCCGCACCATCGAATTTTCATCCAGCGGCTGTGACACATTTCGTCCCGGACATCAATCCTCAGCTGGAGTACTTATGTACTATAGGTAGTACCCGCCGGTCTGACCATCTACGCCTCATAACGCCCCGACGCTAAGCTGTGGCACCCTCGCCACGGCCACGCCACCACCGGCCGGTTCATCTCGAACGAGTGAGTCGCGAACCACGCCACCACCATGAGAATGACATGTGGGCCAGCCGCATTTAAGGTCTGCATGTCATTGACTCATAGGCCGGGCACTAAGCCACTGAAGTTCGGTCCCATGGGCCCCGAGAGGGAAATGTAAGTTCTGTGGTAGGCCTTGTGGTGCTCCCGCAGTACGAGCTGGTGCCAAAACTAGAATTTGTTTCTTACTACTACCAACTAGTACTAGTAAGGTACACGTGCATTGCACGCATGAGATTCTGGTGGTTTGTGCATTATGCTTCTACATGTGGAGTTTTCTGGATTCTAACATGTGGCAAAATCTGGTGGAATGTAAGGTTAGGCAAGTTTGATTAACTTAGGTGAGTGTTTGGTTCAAGCCACACCTTAGGCAAGCCACACTAAGGCCCCACATGACATACACACAAAAAATGTGGCAAGATTCCCTTAGGCTTGCCAACTTGTGGCTCTCATTTTGAAGAACTAATAACTTTGCTAAGCTTAGTTGTGGCAAAGTTAGTCATGAATTAAGTTCAACCATGGAGTCTTCTAGATTATACATGCTGCAGAATCTGGTGGATGATATCCAACAGCCAGTAGTGCTTGGATTTGCCATCTTTGTACCGTCGGATTGGCTTCATCCAATGACCAACTTTCAAAGTTTTTCACACACTATATAGGGGGTATAGATATAGATGTGTCGGTCCGTTGCAATGGATCCAAAGTATATCTATTTAGTGGAGTGCACTCTAAACACATTATCTATTTATTTTTCTCTGACCTTCCGTAGCCATGCAACCAAGCCACATAAGCTTCATGGGTGCCCCCCACATCATATTATTCATACTACGTTGACTGAAAAAAAGATAAATCACCCAAAACAAGATCTTCCCGTTTTTGTTCCTACGATGTTGTGCCTTGCACGTACCTACTAGTTGTATAGTGGTAGTACTAGTAATATAGTATTAGGAGTACAAACTTGGTACTAGTAGGAGTAGTACTATGGAATGCTCCTACTCTATCAACGAGCCCCGTCTGACACAAAATTTCTTGGCTTCCGTGCTACAGCTAGATCTTCCCCTTGTTTCTGTTTTCCAACCCGGCGGCGGGCGGGGTGTCGGTTTGCTCAACGGCGGTCCCACATGAAAGTGAAAAATGCTAGGCAACACGACTTCCCTAAGCTATGTGTCGTGCCGGACGGGACGTGTTGTACTCCAGATTCCCGGGCGTGTGGGGGTGCGACGCGACGCGGCAGGCCTTTTCCTTTTACTAGCAATGTGCCCTTGCGTTGCGACGGATCCAAAGTAGTAGAATAGTAGTATTTGTTCACAAACTTGAAAGAAATCACTATTGTTTTGATATACTCCTAATATATTACTCCCTCCCTACCTAAATATATTTGTCTTTTTTGAGATTTCAAATGGACTATCACATACGGATTATATAGACATATTCTAGTGTTTCTAGAAAAATGCCCACGCATTGCACGAAGTTGATGGAAAAGGTAAGCACAACTTATAAGTTGACGGATGGAGTACTAGTTACAGTGATGCGTATAATTAAGCAAAGGGATCGCACATGTCGGTATTGACTGGAACGAGAATGCAACAGCACAATAAGAATTAAGGCCACGATGATGCGATCGCAGTGGTGGTTACAGAAGGCAAGAAGAAAGATGGATCCATGAACGTACGACCTCCTCCTCCTCCTCCTCAACTTAGTGCGTCGGGCCACCGACCGGTGGCTAAGGAGCGGCGGCTTTTGTGGCGAGGTTGAGGTGCTTCTCAGCAAAGGCATCCAAGGATTCCAGCCGGTTGAGGAAGGCCAATGTCGTAGCGTCCTCACTAGCCTTGTAGATACCTATGTACACGATTTTCTCATACACGTGGATGTGTAGGTCGACGAATTCTTGCAGGGCGAGGTGCCTCGCGGCGAGCGCGACCTCCAGGTGGACATTCTTCGTGATGTCGGCGGGCAGTCGCAGGGCCACCAGTGCTTGAAAGAGGTTCCGGCCATGGAGGCCAATTAGGGTGGCAGGCAATGAGGAGCCCGGGCGCGCGGGCTGGAGGAGTACGGCGATGTCGTCCGCGAGCTTCTTGAGGACGGTGAACTTGTTGCTGGTGGCAACGATCATTTGTTCCAACTGAGAGTCGTAGTTGGCGTCGACGGCGGCCATCCACCAGCCGGTCTCCAACACCGTCTGGAGACGATCCTCGGTGCCATGCCGCAGGCCGGCATCATGGACCATCTGGCGCAGCTGCTGGCCGTTCACGCGCATCGCCGCCATGGGTCTGGAGTGAGCTCTTTTGCTCTTAGTGTAGGTGCTTAGGCAAATTCTTAGGTGCGTACGATGTGGTAGATGCATTGGAATGGAGGGGCACCTGATACGTCTCCAACGTATCTATAATTTATGAAGTATTCATGCTATTATATTATCCATCTATGATGTTTTATATGCATTTATATGTCATTTTATATGATTTTTTGGGACTAACCTATTAACCTAGAGCCCAGTGCCAGTTTCAGTTTTCTCCTTGTTTTAGTGTTTTACAGAAAAGGGATACCAAACGGAGTCCAAATGACGTGCCAATTTTTGAGGATTTTTTCTAGACCAAAAGAAGACCACGGAGCATCGTAGTTGAGCTAGAGGAGTCCCGGGCTTCCCATGAGAGTGCCCCCCCCCCCCCGTAGGGCGCGGCCCCCTATCTCGTGGACAGCCCGGAGGCCCCTTGACGTGAAACCAACGCCAAAAATTCCTATAAATAGAGAAACCTTCGGGACTTAACCGAGATCGGAAGTTCCGCCGCCGCAAGCCTTTGTAGCCACGAGAAATCAATCTAGGCCCTCTCTGGCACCCTGCCGGAGGGGGCCATCATCACCGGAGGCCATGGAGGAGGATCTCGGAGGGTCCATCATCGCCATGAAGGCCAAGGACCAGAGGGGGAAAGCCATGGAGGAGGAAGCACGAGGGGGAGAACCTCTCCTCCTCTCTCTTGGTGGCACCGGAGTGCCATCGGGAGGGGAATCATCGCCGCGGTGATCGTCAACATCACCATCATCATCACCATCCTCACCTCTTTTATGCGGTACACTCTCCCGCACCCCGATGTAATCCCTACTTGAACATGGTGCTTTATGCTACATATTATGATCCAATGATGTGTTGCCAACTTATGATGTTTTGAGTAGATATCTTTTGCCTTTGAGTTGATTGATGATCTAGATTGGTACGAGTTGTATGTTTTATTTTGGTGCTGTCCTATGGTTCCCTCCGTATCGCGCAAGCGTGAGGGATTCCCGCTGTAGGGTGTTGCAATACGTTCATGATTCGCTTATAGTGGGTTGCTAGAGTGACAGAAGCTTAAACCCGAGTAAGGGGGTTGTTGCGTATGGGATAAAAGGGGACTTGATGCTTTAATGCTATGGTTGGGTTTTACCTTAATGAATCTTTCGTATTTGCGGATGCTTGCTAGAGTTCCAATCATAAGAGCATATGATCCAAGTAGGAAAAGTATGTTAGTTTATGCCTCTCCCTCATATGAAATTGCAATGACGACTATCGATCTTGTTAACAATTGCTTAGGACAATTCCGCACACCGATCCACCGTTATTCCACACTCGCTATCTATATTGTTTAGTAGTATATTCTAACTTTATGATAACAGCACCTAGTTTTATATTTTCGCTCTCCGGTATCATACAAAGTTATCCTCTTTATACCCACAACACAGTTTTATTTGTTGTTTCTAGTTGGAAGCAACGTTCGGTGCACGTAGAGTCGTATCAGTGGTAGATAGGGCTTGAGAGAATATTGATCTTACCTTTAGCTCCTTGTGGGTTCGACACTTCATACTTATCACTTCCACCTTTGGGAATTGCTACGATGATTCCCTGCACTTGGGGATTATCAAGCTCTTTTCTGGCGCCGTTGCCGGGGAGCAATAGCGTGGGATTGATATTCTCGTGTGTGCTTGTTTGCTTTCTTTACTTAGTAGATTTTGTTTTTCCTTTTTGTTTCTGTTTAGTTGTGGGTGAAACATACAAAAAAAATAAAAAGAATGAAAATACCAAAAATTATTTACGTGCCTCTCATGCCAAAAAAAGTTTTTCAAAAAGAGAAGTGATTGGAAAGTTATGCATTGAAGAAGTGAGGGTCGACCTTGAGCACTTGTGTTCATGCTCACGGAAACAATGTAGAATTTTTCATGGAAGTTTCTCTGTAAATAATTATCCCCTTGTATATATTCATTGTATCATAAAAATTTTGTGCCAAGCTTTGGTTTTAGTATGATAAGATTGCTTGCTTACTATGTACAGAACATAAACAGAAACTTTGGCTGTAGTGCTTGAATTTACATTTTTTAATGGAAAGTCAAATGGGTCTGAAACTTTTTGCAAATTACTTCTGTACAAATATTTCAAATTTTCAAATTTATTTCATAATTTTTGTAGTTACATAAGTTTACTAAACTTCCATATTACTACAGACTGTCCTGTTCTTGACAGATTCTGTCTTTCGTGTGTTGTTTGCTTATTTTGATGCATCTATGGCTAGTATGTAGGGTATGAACCATAGAGAAGTTGGAATACAGTAGGTTTAACACCAATATAAACAAAGAATGAGTTAATTACAGTACCTTAAAGTGGTAGTTTGCTTTATTACACTAAAGGATCTCACAAGTTTTTGTTTATGTTTTTGTGAATGAAGTCTTTGAAGAACGAGGAGTTACCGATGTGATAAGAATAAAGAGAGACAAGAGTTCGAGCTTGGGGATGACCAAGGAACCCCAAGTAAATATTTCAAAGGATACTCAAGCATCTAAGCTTGGGGATGCCCCGGTTGGCATCCCATATTTCTTCTTCAACAAATATCGATATACCTCGGTTTTTGTTTTGTTCACATTGTTTGTACCCTTTGTGTTTTTGTTTTGCTTTAATAATCATCCTAGTATGAGATATCTCTTCATTTATTTATAGAATACTACATGTGCTTCACTTATATCTTTTAAGTATGGTCTTATAGAATTGCTCTCTTTGTGCTTCACTTAAATCGTTTGAGTATGGTTTTATAGAATGCTTCGTACGCTTCACTTATATATTTTGAGCTTGGATATTGGATAGTCTATATTAATTGTAGAATGCTCCATGAACTTCACTTATATATTTTGGAGTATGAATAATACTATAATTTAAAGTGGGTTTGGAAGAGTGTCAACTTTAGGAATTAGTGATCCCACTATCTTGGAGGGTGTTGAATCTTCGTACGATATTTATGAAAGTGGATTTGGAAGAGTGTCAATTTTAGTTAGTATTCCACTATTTCGGAAGAGGTTCCAATTTAGTATGAGAACAAAGTTGCTATTCATGATGCTACTGAAAATTATATGAGGGAGGAATATGTGCTTGTAGGAGTTGCAATAATGTCAAGTTTCCTCTCTATGTGCTTAAAGTTTTGAAGTTATACTTGTTTTGCCTTCCTATGCTAGTTGACTTTTGTTCCTATAAATTGTGTGCTCACAAAATCCCTAGGCACAGGAAGTGAGTTAGATTTAAATGTGATAGTAATATTCTTCATGATGCTCTCTTTGTGTTTCAAATCTTTTCTTTTATGCGAGCATCATTGAAATCATCATGCCTAGCTAAAAGGCATTAAAGAAAAGCGTCTGTTGGGAGACAACCCAATATTTACCCTTACTATTTTTGTATGTCTGCATGATTAAGCTACTGTATTAATCATGTTTTATAGCTTTTGTTTCAATAAAGTGCCAAGTAAGACCTTTGGGAAGACTTGGGTGAAAGTTAATGCGATCTTGCTGTAAAAAACAGAAACGTTGCGCTCACAAGATTAGCTTTAAATTTTTACAGAAGAGTGATTTTGAATTTATTCTTTTTGCAGAAGATTAATAGACAAATTACTCACGTCCACCAATTTATTTCATAATTTTTGGAGTAGCAGAAGTATGGTTATTGTTCAGATCATTACAGACTGTTCTGTTTCTGACAGATTCTGTTTTCATTGCATAGTTTGCTTGTTTTCTAGTTTCTATGGCTTATATTTCTCAATATAAATTGTAGAAATGATATGGTACAGTAGGAATTATGTGAAAACAATTATTAACCTTGTCTTTTACAGTACCAAAATGCATGGTTTACTCTTTATCATACTAACCTATCTCACGAAGTTCCATTAAGTTTTGTGTGATTGAAGTTTTCAAGTTTTGGGTGAGATATCGATATGAGGAGAATGAGGAGTGGAAAGACCCTAAGCTTGGGGATTCCCAAGGCACCCCAAGGTAATATTCAAGGAATACTCAAGCGCCTAAGCATGGGGATGCCCCGGAAGGCATCCCCTCTTTCGTCTTCAAAACTATCGGTACACCTTACTCGGAGCTATATTTTTATTCGTCACATGATATGTGTTTTGCTTGGAGCGTATTTTCAATTTTAATTGCTGTTTGAATAAAATCATTGGATCTGAAATTTTGAATAGAAAAGGAACCCTCCCATGGCTAGTTAATTATTTGCCTACTCAGTATCCTTCACTCATATCTTTTGGAGTAGTTTGTCATCATTTACTCATGTGCTTCATGTATATCCTATGAGTAAATGGGGAAATGAATTGAATGTCATAAATCTGAATTTCTATATGTTTCATATGCTTATAACATGGTTAGTGATGACTTCACACATAGAAAGTATGAGGCATAAAAGTTGTTGAGAGTTGGCAAACGTAGTTTTGGTCATCGTTGCAATTAATAGGAAGTAATAAGGAAAGAGAGGTCCACATAAAAAATATATTATCTTGGACATCTTTTATGATTGTGAAGCACTCATTAAGTATGACATGCTAAAAGAGTTGACATTGGACAAGGAAGACAACGTAATGGTTTATGTTTTCTGACATCTCAGTTAAATTATATTGTCATTGACCTTCCAAACATGTTGAGCTTGCCTTTCTCCCTCATGTTAGCCAAATCCCTTGCACCAAGTAGAGACACTACTTGTGCTTCCAAATACCCGTAAACCCAGTTTTGCCATGAGAGTCCACCATACCTACCTATGGATTGAGTAAGATGCTTCAAGTAAGTTGTCATCGGTGCAAGCAATAAAAATTGCTCTCTAAATATGCATGACTTATTAGTGCAGAGAAAATAAGCTTTGTACGAACTTGTTGTGGAAGTAATAAAAGCGACGGATAGCACAATAAAGGTCCACATACAAGGGGCAATATAAAGTGACGTTCTTTTGCATTAAGATTTTGTGCATCAACCCTAAACGCGCATGACAACCTCTGCTTCCCTCTGCGAAGGGCCTATCTTTTACTTTATTGTTTTTACTTTATGCTTGAGTCAAGGTGATCCTCACCTTTCCCTTTCTCATTTTATACTTGGCAAGCTCCTCGTGTTTGAAAGATCATGATATATATATATATATATATCCAATTGGATGTAAGTTAGCATGGGCTATTATTGTTGACATCACCTAAAGGTGAATACATTGGGAGGCAACACAATAAGCCCCTATCTTTCTCAGTGTCCGGCTAAAACTCCATAACCACAAATATTGCGTGAGTGTTAGCAATTGTAGAAGACTATATGATAGTTGAGTATGTGGACTTGCTGAAAAGATCTATTCTTGACTCTTTCTGATGTTATGATAAATTGCAATTGCTTCAATGACTGAGATTATAGTTTGTTAGTTCTCAATGAAGTTTCTGAACCATGCTTGACATTGTGACTAGATTGTTACTTGATCAGGAAAAGTATTATGAGATAAACTACTATTATGACACATATTGATGCTAGAAAAGGTGATTAAAATTATCATTGATCAAACTTGTGCACCTTCTAGCATTCACACTTCATAAATTATTTCTTTTATCATTTACCTACTCGAGAACGAGCAGTAATTAAGCTTGGGGATGCTGATACGTCTCCAACGTATCTATAATTTATGAAGTATTCATGCTATTATATTATCCATCTATGATGTTTTATATGCATTTATATGTCATTTTATATGATTTTTTGGGACTAACCTATTAACCTAGAGCCCAGTGCCAGTTTCTGTTTTCTCCTTGTTTTAGTGTTTTACAGAAAAGGGATACCAAACGGAGTCCAAATGACGTGCCAATTTTTGAGGATTTTTTCTGCACCAAAAGAAGACCACGGAGCATCGGAGTTGGGCCAGAGGAATCCCGGGCTGCCCACGAGAGTGGGGGCACCCCCCCCCCCTAGGGCGCGGCCCCCTATCTCGTGGTTAGCCCGAAGGCCCCCTTGACGTGAAACCAACGCCAAAAATTCCTATAAATAGAGAAACCTTCGGGAATTAACCTAGATCGGAAGTTCCGCCACTGCAAGCCTCTGTAGCCATGAGAAATCAATCTAGGCCCTCTCTGGCACCCTGCCGGAGGGGGCCATCATCACCGGAGGCCATGGAGGAGGATCTCGGAGGGGCCATCATCGCCATGAAGGCCAAGGACCAGAGGGGGAAAGCCATGGAGGAGGAATCACGAGGGGGAGAACCTCTCCTCCTCTCTCTTGGTGGCACCGGAGTGCCATCGGGAGGGGAATGATCGCCGCGGTGATCGTCTCCATCAACATCACCATCATCATCACCATCCTCACCTCTTTTACACGGTCCACTCTCCCGCACCCCGCTGTAATCCCTACTAGAACATGGTGCTTTATGCTACATATTATGATCCAATGATGTGTTGCCATCTTATGATGTTTTGAGTAGATATCTTTTGTCTTTGAGTTGATTGATGATCTAGATTGGTACGAGTTGTATGTTTTATTTTGGTGTTGTCCTATGGTGCCCTCTGTGTCACGCAAGTGTGAGGGATTCCCACTGTAGGGTGTTGCAATACGTTCATGATTCGCTTATAGTGGTTTGCTAGAGTGACAAAAGCTTAAACCCGAGTAAGGGGGTTGTTGCGTATGGGATAAAAGGGGACTTGATGCTTTAATGCTATGGTTGGGTTTTACCTTAATGAATCTTTAGTATTTGTGGATGCTTGCTAGATTTCCAATCATAAGAGCATATGATCCAAGTAGGAAAAGTATGTTAGTTTGTGCCTCTCCCTCATATGAAATTGCAATGACGACTATCGATCTTGTTAACAATTGCTTAGGAAAATTCCGCACACTGATCCACCATTATTCCACACTTTCTATTTATATTATTTAGTAGTATATTCTAACTTTATGATAACAGCACCTACTTTTATATTTTCGCTCTCCGATATCATACAAAGTTATCCTCTTTATACCCACAACACAGTTTTATTTCTTGTTTCTAGTTGGATGCACGTTCGGTGCACGTAGAGTCGTATCAGTGGCAGATAGGGCTTGAGAGAATATTGATATTACCTTTAGCTCCTTGTGGGTTCAACACTTCATACTTATCACTTCCACCTTTAGGAATTGCTACGATGATTCCCTGCACTTGGGGATTATCAGCGCCTTTATATGAGGGCAATGAGGGAAAACTGCGTTGCATTCACATCGTGTATCCTCTTTTCCCGGACCTCCTCCCATTACTTCCCTCATGCATTAATTGAAGGAGAATGCATTGGCCGTTCAACATATCGGGAACCGCTACTCCCTCCCTCGTCTGCATTAAAGCCGTATCAGGAACTGTGCCGCCCGCTGTCAAATCGAATACTCCCTCCGTCTAGGTGAGTATTAAGTCATCTTATGAAAACCAAATAGTAAGCACATAGGCGTGGTGCATTAACTCTCACGTTGTTTCTTATTTTTTGACATAAATAGAGGAATCAACCTAGAGGAGATGTGGGGCTTGTATGCTTTTAATGACTTGAGACTATCAAACATGACATGCAGTGGTCAGTTCGTTGCACAAGAACAAATACAACCCACGTCAGCACACTCGCATCTTATAGCATCACATCCAATGGCTATAAAAGATGAATGAGACCAAATTATATCTCATCTAGATGAGTTCTAGCAAAACTATATTAATAATACTTAGTACTCCTGGGCCATGTATCATATATTAGTATCATGTAGTACTTTATTTATTGCCATGTATGACACATAGTTCACGAGCGCTCTCTATATGTACCACCTTTTTTTCATTTCATGTTTTGCTCCATGGCGCAATCCATCGATACTACTACTGTACAAAAGTGGAGTATATACATTTTTTAAAAGGCTAGAGGGCGGGGCAGTCTAGCTCGGTCGGTTTCACGAGAGGCGAGGGCCTTTGTGATTTGATGGCTCATTACTGTTGTCAAATCAAATAGTACTGCGCCGCCCGCTGCACGCCTGGCGCCTCCATTAAACCCCTCCGTTAAACCCGCATGCAAACCGAGAATCCTACTCCGGCCACACGTCTGTTCATGAGCGGGCCGGAATTAAACGCAACACCGGCCGAGCTCCTCCCGTCCGCCCTTAGTTTAAATGAGGCCAGACGCCAGCCAAGCTCCTACCGTCCGCCCTCAACTTACACGAGGCCAGACAGGCATCGGGCAAGAATCGCACCCCACCGCCACTCCCCTATCTCCTCCTTCACCATTTTCTCCACTCTTCCGATGGCTTCCGATGAGCCGTTCTCCGGCATATTACCCGGCTGGGTGGCCCGCCGAGCCCTCCGGATACGGGCGAGGCCGCTCGGTGCTTCACCAACCTTGTGTGGCCCGACGGAGCCAGTTATCGCCCCAAGCATGCGCGTGGTTCAGCAACTCGCTGCTCCAGTTCAGCTTGATGAGGAGTGGCGAGTTGCTCCACGCCGGTACGGGCGCCGTCGCTGCCGCGTCGTACCGCACCACCAGTCTCTGCAGTGGCCGCGCCTCCCGTGTTTGTGGGTGCGCCTCCTGTGCCTGCGGCAGCGCCTTGCAGGCAGAGACAGAAGCCGGGTGCATGGAGAGCGACGAGTCGGTGGCCAGCTTCTCCGTGTCGGCCGCCATCATCGAGGAGAACTAGAACACGGGAGGCCGCCGCCACTTGGGACCCATGAAGGCCACCGCCGAGGCGACGACCGCGGATTCAGGTGGTTTCTTTGCTGCTTTGTCTCTTCCGGGGACCTTCGTCGACCCCGCAAGTGTCTGACGGACATGAGGAAGACAAAGGGATCCGCGGGCGGCCATTTAGAACTAAAAGAAGTCTAGATATATCCATTTCTAGGACAAGTATTTCCGGATGGAGGGAGTATTAATTATACAAGAGAGCCAGATTGGCACCTCTTAGTTCATGTAAATGTAATGAAATCCATCATGTTTATATGAAGATTCGGCTTTTTTATACGAAATCCTTCATGCTTATATGAAATCAGTCCGTGTTTGCACGAATTTCATCTGGTTGGTTAGAGTTGTAAAAATGTATGCCGCTGGCGTTTGATGTCGTCCTCCGCGGAAGGAAGCAGGAGGAACTTTGCCGGCTGCCGTTGGAGATGCTCTTTATGCTGGAAATAATAGAGTGACATCCAATCCATTTGAGTTAATTGCCTGTATGATTGCCCCTCTATAAAGAGTTAATTGCATGTACAGTGTACACGTGACTTGCAGGGTGGCTACAGCTTCGTACAGAAAGTTAAAAAGAAACAAGTCCATCCTTAATATTCTAAGTACTCTGTGGGTTCCACTGTCAGTACAGTAGCGAAAGAAGTATATATTAAATAAGTAGAGTAATATATAATATAAAAATCTAAAGTTAAAAGACAGAATTCGAACTCATGTCATCCCGCTGCGAGCTTTCGGCGCTAACCAGCCCAGCACATTTTTGTTGTAGACCATGCCGGAGATATATCTCCATGTCTACTCTTAAATATACTCCATTCGTTCCTACATATTTGTCTTTTTCAGATTTCAAATGGACTACCACATACGGATGTGTATGTAGACATATTTTAGAGTGTAGATTCACTCATTTTGCTACGTATGTCTTTTCAGGAAGGGGTCAGATTTGTCCTTGATTTATTTATGAGGTATCCAGATGGCACTGCACCACCAAGAAAAGAGGGTAACATCAAAATTATGGACTACTTTTTTGAGTATGTTGGTAAGATCCGGTCATAGTCACTTGTTGAAATCTCTAAAAAGACAAATACTCCCTCCGTCCAGAAATACTTGTCATCAAAATGGATAAAAGGAAATGTATCTAGACATATTTTAGTTTTAGATACATCTCTTTTTATCCATTTTGATGACAAGTATTTTCGGACGGAGGGAGTAGAAAACAAAGTTGGTGATGATGGTGTGTGTGCCATCCTGCAATATAGGCCGTCGGATTTATATCTAACAGATAGGAAAGAAACTATGGCAATTTTGCAAAAATATACCCACACGTCTCTCCACGTTCGCAAATGAGGCCTTCCCTCATTCAGCCTTTTCTCTCACAAGATAAACTACTCATACAAATGCATCTTGATGTTCTGTGCAATGCACGGGCAGCTAGCTAATTTCTTTTAAAATAGTTGCTGCTATAATTGGGTTGAAGTGATATATTTTATGTCTGCCCCGAATGATTTCAGATTCACTAGTACTAACAAAGAAAAGGTTGCCTTATTAATTAACAGAAAACAGGTTGAAAACTATCACATGAGGCCAGTAAAAACAAGGCACACTGGGTTCAGCGTCATCGTCACTACAGCTGTGCACGCGCGAGAAGTCTACATATCGAGGGGGCTACCTAGCGAGGCACCGAGACACAATGTTTGAGAGAGAAACCAATTGACAGATTATGATCAGATCGAGTTTTCACCCTTCTGCTGTCATTGTTGGGGGGGAGAGAAAGCCTTATCGAGAGTGTGCGCGGTAGGCACATAGGCACAACTAGCGAGTGTGTGTGTGTATGTGTGTTTGAAAGAGGAGTAGATAGATTATTATCAAGATCGATGTGCCACCCTACTCCTTCGGTGCCGGGTAGTGTGTGTGTGTGTGTGTGTTTGAGAGAGAATCTAGTCGATAGATTAGTATCAAGATCGAGGTGTCACCCTACTCCTTCGATGCCGGGTAGTGTGTGTGTGTGTGTATGTTTGAGAGAGAAGCCAGTCGATAGATTAGTATCAAGATCGATGTGTCACCCTACTCCTTCGGTGTTGGGAAGTGTGGGTGTGGGGGGGCAGTGACACTCACATATCTCTACTCTTATAGAAAAAAGAGTTGGTGATGATGGTGTTCCTGCCATCCTGCAATATAGGCCATCTGATTTATATACGACAGACAGGAAGGAAAATATGGCAATTTTGCAAAAAGATACCCACACCCCTCTCCGCATTTGCAAATAAGGCATTCCCTCGTTCATCCTTTTCTCCCACAAGATAAACTTCTCATACAAATGCATCTTGATGTTCCGTGCAATGCATGGGCATCTTGCTAGTAGGGAGAAGGAGTTTGTGTGACACATATCTAGCTATATTAAGGGATAGGTAGATAGCATATGTGTGAGAGACATTATTATACTTTGAGACATTAGTGGCTGTGGGTGGGCGGAATTAAAGGGGTGGGTGTGTTAGACATAGAGAGCGTGTGTGTTTCTGTATGAGAGACTTGTAGGACGGGGTAGAAAGACGAATTTAACCCTGATGGAGGGAGAAAAATACACGAAGTGCGCGTGTGTGATTCCGATGCCCACAGGGAAATGAGATGTGTATGCATGTGAGAGAGATTGCACAATTTATTCACGTATCACTATCTAGCGATCGTGGACGTGCGTCGCTTGAACATAAGTCAATATCTACTTCGTATCATGGCCAAAGGTACAATATCGATTCAACGCCATAAAGATTGGACACTCACATATCACATTTTTTCTATTTAAATAAACCTTTTCAGTTGTGCATGCCAAAGTTACAGTGATGTTTCTTCAAACAACCAATGTAGCTATCATGTACATGCACCATTGTTACTCTTGCATTCAAATTCATTAGTCTTGGATGGTTTAAGTTTCTATTTCAAAATAATATATGTAATATTCATATATGAATTCAACGGGTACACAATTTATGAAATGGAGGCTATGTAATCATATGAGGTAACACTTTTAAGTAGCTGACTACAATATCCATTTCTTTTTGTGTGCCTCTACACTAACACGACAATGAATTATGTTTAAAGTAAATAACCAATGGCACTAAATTATCTATTTACACGAGAAATACATAGGCTGAGCGTTTGATCCCTTTCTTTGTGAACACGCCACTACACCCGTACAATTGGTCGTGCCCGTGTGAACGTCCAAGTTATCGGCGCATCATCCCGAGTTATTGTCTTTTTTTCCTGGGGTGGACTTCACACCAGTTATTAACTGCTGACGCGTGCCCCCTGTACACAGTCTAGCATGACCTTCCCGCTAGCACGGTCCAAAATTAGTTGAAACTGGATACGAACGATCCCGCGGGCGGCAAAATCTCCCGCCTCCTTCTAAAATTTCCACCACCTTAGTCTTTAGCATGTGAAATCCCCCTTTTGTCCTTGGTGCACGGAGACCAACAGTTAAAATACCGCCCTCATCTACATGATAGGTTGGGGCTGCGTTGGTAACTTCAGGTTCACCCCACTACACGGCACCCCCGTTTCATCTCCCCCTCCCGCAAAAACGACTAACTCCACAGCACCAGAGCATCTTACATCACGTCGTCCGTACTTCATCGCCCTTTCTCCCCTCCCCTCTTGAAACCCTAAACTGCTCATCCACCGGCGTACCATAGCCCATTCACTGCCAGCGGCGTCCACCTCGCCGGATCTGTTTCTGCGGCCGCATCTACCCCTCCCACCTCCTTTAGAAACAAGTAGACTGCTCATCCACCACTGTACCACAGCCCATTCAGTGCCGGCCTTGTCCACGGAGCTGGATCTGCTTCGTTGGTACTCTCGTCAACTGCCGCGCATCTGCAGCGGCTCATTCGTACTCCCCACCGGAGACGCTTCGTCCACACCCCCCGGAGCCGCCCCACCGACGCCCCCGTCGACGGCGTCTGATCCTCTTTGCCGACACCTTCCTCAACCCTACCGGAGCCGCTTCGTCGACACCTTCCTCAACCCTACCAAAGCCGCTTCGCCGACACCATCGTCAACCCTACCGGAGTAGCTTCGCCTATACCATTCTCAACCCTACCGGGGCCGCTTTGCCAACTCACAAGTCCACAGCCTCAGATCCGCTTCCTCGCACCCTCATCCAACCTACCGGAGCAGCTTCTGACGCCCCGTCCACGACCGCAGACCCGCATCGTCGACACCACCCTTAACCCAACCACCGGAGCAGCTTCTGATACCCCGTCCACGGCCGCAGATCCGCATCGTCGACACCATCCTTAACCCAACCACCGGAGCAGCTTCTGACGCCCCGTCCACGGCCAAAGATCCGCGTCATCGACACCATCCTTAACCCAACCACCGGAGCAGCTTCACCTACGCCCTCGTCCACGGCCACAGATCCGCTTCACCCACACCGTAGTCGACTCTACCGGAGCCGCTCCACAAACACCCTACTCGACGGTTCTAGATCTCCTTACCGGACCCCGACAGCCAGCGCAGCGTCATCACCCTCAACGTTTCTAACCTGATTCCCACCGTCTGGAGAGATGCCAAGCACCCGCCACGGCCTAGGTACTTGTCACCTTTAAACCCGTCAAGCATCACCTGCCCGATGTACTTCAAATATACTAACTGATCGCTGTTACCTGTTATGCAGCTGGCAAAAACTACAAGGACGATGTTTCTTCTGGATCTAACAGCTTGGCCAACCAAGATCTTGGACTGAGGCATTGCTATGATCTTGTAAGCGCGTCTCTCTCTCTTGTATTGTTCTGTGCCTGCCAGCGTGCTTTGCTAGGATTTTCGACCAGTAATCCTTTTGTGCAGACAATGATTTCTACTACTGGCTGCTAAAATAGATATGTAGATGTCATACATGATACTACCTCGTACCTCCGTTCCTAAATATAAGTCTTTCTAGAGATTCCACTATAGGCTACATACGGAGCAAAATGAGTGAATCTACACTCGAAAATGCATCTATATACATCTGTATGTGGTCCATACTGGAATCTCTACAAAGACATATATTTAGGAACAGGGGCAGTACATTACACAAAATCATAGGTGGCATGTAGGAATTCCAGTGCACTACATTAGGCTCCCTTAGAGTGCCTACTAGTCCAGCATACAGAGTCATGGCTAGTTTATGGTACGCACACAATCGTTAATTGGTGGTTCAAATATGCGCAAGGGATATGCAATGTAGTATCATGTAGAGATGTCTGAAATTAGTCGTGTCAACTTGCAGATAGGGTTACACAATGAAAAAGTACAATATGTATGTGGCAATTTCATGGAACATCGCAAAAAAAGGAGAGGCAGTGGTGAGCCTATATAGTGTGCTATGGTACGTCACTCCTCCATTGCAATCATCGTGACATGTTATTTGTATGCCAGTTCTATTAGCCAAGTTTCTTAGGGACAGTTATTACGAGTTATCCTAAGAAAATAAGCACCTATGAATATAAGCTCCATGTAATAAGCCAATCAGTTCTTTTCATTGCGTTTTCCGCTTATCTTTGGTATGATCAGTGGAAGGTCTAGATTGCATTATATATTTTTCATTTTGCTGCCCATATGGAAATTAATTTGACTTGCAAACATCACAAATTGAACCCTGTGCAGTAATTAATATGATAGGAAAACAAACCATCACTATTTGCTCAAAATGCAAATACAAAGATACCATCTACTTGGCACAATCTACTTTGGTCAATGTTTTCCATAGAGATCCCATTGCCTAATTTAAACAAAGAACGCATGACCCACATTTAAATGAAGAACAATTAATTATTGAAATTCGATGGTCCAAGTTGTTGGTTATTATCTTATAGCAGCACCACCTGAAAGCATCATATAGCAGCAGCAGCTCATAGCAACTCATCATACAGCAGCAGCAGTCTGCAATTCATCATATACCAGCAGCAGCTCATAGCAATTCATCATATAGCAGCAGCAGGAACAGCTCATAGCAATTCATCATATAGCAGCAGCAGGAGCAGCTCATAGAAATTCATCATATAGCAGCAGCAGGAGCAGCTTGTAGCAACTCATCATATAGCAGCAGCAGCTCATAGCAATTCATCATATAGCAGCAGCAGCTGCTCATAGCAACTCATCATACAGCAGCAGCAGCTCATAGCAATTCATCATATAGCAGCAGGAGGAGCAGCTCATAGCAATGCATCATATAGCACCAGCAGAAGTAGCTCATAGCAATTCATTGTATAGTGGATCAGAATGAAAATTTGGCAAAAAATCAGAGGAGATCCTCACCTTGTTGGATGAGCTCATCCTTCAACAGCACCTCAAGGCCATGGCCTGGGAGGAGGGGAGGGGGAATAAGGTGCCTTCTGCCGCGGTGTGGCATCAGCCGTAGTTTTGCAGCGCCCGCCGGAGTAGTGCGTTGGACGAGCCACGGTGGAGCAGCTGCTGGAGACCATGAGAATGAGGGGCGGCGCCAGAGGGGGTAGCAGCCAGGGAGATTTGCCCCTACTCGCCGGCCATGTAGCCTAGCTGGACATAGCATCGTCGAGGACCAGGCCAGATGGGAACAGTGTCAACGGCTCGCTGGAGGAACCCTAGTGCTGCAGACAGGGGATCGAGGTAGAGGGAAAGGGGAGAGCAGATGCAAGCGGGCAGGGCAATGAATGTTTGCGTGTTTGTTTTTACTTGAGGGTCAGGTGTGACACGGGCGTCAGCAGTTGCATTTTGAGTGTAATATAGGCAGACAACAGAGTCATTTCACTATTCCCCTTCCCTTCAATTTTTAGTGAGGTTCTACCTGAAACACCCCCCTCCAAAGCGAAATTAGTTAAGCCCAAGCCCTTAACTCAAAAATGACTTCTTTACATCTTTTATGGCTTATTTTGACAATATGCCCTGAAAAGGCAGAATCGAACTGGCCCTTAACCTGCAATTCAATTGTGCGTGCAATGATGAATCACTCATGCCTGCTATCTGTACATTTAGGCATCATCATACATGGCATAACCTAATACATGTGCATTCCATTGTAGAATCTGGAATATGCAATGTTTATGTTAGTTCATACGTTGCACATGATGTTTAAATGCCCCTTAAATCTGGTCAGTCAAGTGATGGTCTTTAAGCCTCCTTTTTTGCTTCTTTTCTTGATATGTAAGATTTGCTCACACATCTATTCAATTGCTTGTTTGCATCAGCCAGCCATACTAGGACTGTTTTCTTTGATTACTTGCTATTCTTGACCTAACACTCTAACAGGGCTTGTCAACGATTTAAACACTAAGGGCTGCTGTAGTGGGGCCTTGTCTAACTCATAGGTGACATAAAGGTTTGGCTGTACACTACAGTAGGCTCTCCATGAGTACCTGGAGATCCAGTTCGAAGGTATGCCTAGTTTTTACATAGTGTAGACATAGTAAATGCTCATTTCATTGTGTGCAAGTGCAAGAGATGCAGCATGTTTCATTATGTGGTGTTGTTTTGTTATAATCTCATCTTTTTGTGTTCACAGACTGGAAAGTATGCATATTTATCTTCCAAGGAGACAAGTAACTAGTTTTTGTCACCTTGCAGAGGGGGTGCAATGAAAATAAGATTAAGGATTTCCAAGTAAAAGATGTTAGGAAGGAGCCTTGCAAGAGAAGTAGGAGCTGCGCTGAGCCTCTTCAACCTGTTAAGGTAAGTCACTGTATGCAACTCAATAGTTCAATTCCTTGTTTGTTTCAGGCATAGCTAATTTTCTCTTTTCAATTGCTTTATTTGTCCTCAGTTAATGAGATGCCCAAATAATCATGCCTAATGTTCGGTACTTGTATCACTATTAGTTGACATAATTAAAGGCCTTACCATTTAATTACTCTGCCAAAGTGTGCATGAAGCTTTGAAGTCTATTAACCAACTATTATTGCATGAGGCTCACAATCTAGTTTATACTACGCTAATGATTGCATAGTTTTGCCTGCTGTAGTATGTTTGTATGAAACCCTCTGTTGTTCATTATGCTCCCTAAGACTTTAATTGAGGGACAGAATGGCCAACTGCTTGCTTACTTATACGCAATGTGCTGTCTAAATTTGTAACTTGTCTGTGTTTTCGATTGGGCCCCAACATCATGCTCCTCTGGTGAGCTAAGAGAGATTTCTGTATGCAGGCTGCACAGACTATCTTTTTTATAATTTTTAAAATATCACCTGCTTATGCTTCATGACGTGTAACATTTTTTTTGTGAAAGTGACATGTAACATTATTGTTAGTCCTGTTTTGCCATGTAGTACAAAATAGTGTCTTGTTCGCTTCACTGTTGTAACTATATTTTTGCCCTAGTCATGTGTACTTACAGAAACATTTCAGGATGAAGTGACATCAACATAAAAATCTGCGAGCAGTGCGGCATGGCCGTTACCGAATGATTATGGATTGGAATTGGAATGTGCTGATGTTCTCGAGCATCAACTAGAGATGGCAAGACAACGTGTACATGATTGTCAACGTATAATCAACAAGTTGAGACTAGACATGCAGGTATTAGATGCAGGAGTCAAAAAAATGAAACAAGACACCGAGGTAACCATGAAGGAATTGGAGATTTTGCAGACTGAAATTTGTGCTATCTAAATCCGGCCAATCCTATTTTCTGAAGAGATTATAGTTCAAATGGAGTTAAGTTGATGCGCGTCCATGATGTATGAGCTGTATTTGCCCACTGTATGTAATTTGCTGTTTGTGTATGCTTTATTATCACCTGTGCCGAACCATAATGCCCAGCGGGTATAATCGGCTATAATTTCTTTATTGTGTAGTGTAGGATTATTCTACCTTTCTATGCCTTGATCTCTTTGCTGTATAGTGTATGCTTTTTAGAGGTGATAGTATTGAGTAGGATAATTCTTTGAATATGCTATATCGTTCAAAGGGGGGCCAACTCGCCCGACCATGGCCCTTCACGGGCCGTCGGAACCATGGGCCTTCTACATCTCGTAGGATCCATGGGCCTTCTACATCTCGTAGGATCCATGGGCCTTCTACGTCTCGTAGGATCCATGGGCCGCCGACTCATTTATGGGTCTTGTACGGGCATTTAATGGGCCGTAGACGGGCCTTTAATGGAAATCATACGTTTTATGGGCTGACCATAACGGGCCGTTAATAGGCCGTATTTGGTAATGCTATGAAAATGGCCCAACAGACTAACGGTCCACAAACGGGTCGACTGTAACGACGGGCTGAATTTGGCCCACAAGCAGAAAATGACAGTAACGGACCATAAGTAACCGAATGCTGCAAATGAGCCCAAGAATAAATGGGCCCTCAGATGGCCGAAGGTTAACTTGGGCTGGAAATGGCCCAACGGAATAATGGCCCGTTAATGGGTATAAAGTGTTAACTGTTCATTACGGGCCAGTTTCACCGCGGGCCGTTAATGGGTGTAAAGTAATACACTGTTCATTATAGGCCAATTTCAGCACGGGCCGCTAATGGGCCAAGAGTTACAAAGGGCCTCATATGGGCCGAAAGACGTCATGGGCTATACATGGGCCAGAAGTGAAAACGGGCTAGAATCATATTGGATGGCCCAGATGACGCTACTGGGCCTAATTCGCGTAGGGCGTAACGGGCCTTGGGTTAGCGGGTTGTAAATGGGCTATATGCTAATAGGCCGTTAGCAGGCTTTCCATGGGCCGGCCCGCCAGCTTTTGACCAATTCAAACGGGCCGGCCTTTTCACAGGAATGGGCCACTGTTGGGCCGTGCCACGTGTCGATGTATCATAGGCGCCTTCTGTCCAGTGACTGGATGACATCTGCCCCAATGATGAGCCGACACGTGTTTCCTCCAACCAATGATGATTTTACACGTGGAAAATCCCCATTGGTTGGGGCTGTTAACGGGTTATCGGATCCAAAACCCGACCCAATAGCTTAATAGCGTTCCGTTACGGTGGATGCCACGTGTCGGTCACCCTTGACGAAAGCACTTCTGTGACGCGTGATTTATCGTCATGGAAGTGGACACTTCCGTGATGATAATTTTGGTAATGTCATGGAACCCTTCTACGACAGCATAGGTATGACTATCTTGATTCTGTCATAAAATTGTCATGGATGTACATGCATGACAAAAAACGCGACCTACTGTGACAAACACGTATCATCACGGAAGTGTATTTTTTTGTAGTGTCATCATTTACCTACTCGAGGACAAGCAGGAATTAAGCTTGGGGATGCTTGATACGTCTCCAACGTATCTATAATTTTTTATTGTTCCATGCTATTATATTACCCGCTTTGAATGTTTATGGGCTTTACTTTACACTATTATATCATTTTTGGGACTAACATACTAACCGGAGGCCCAGCCCGAATTGCTGCTTTTTTGCCTATTTCAGTGTTTCGAAGAAAATGAATATCAAACGGAGTCCAAATGGAATGAAACCTTCGGGAGCGATCTTTTTGGAACAAACGCAATCCATGGGACTTGGAGTGGACGTCAAGCAACAAACAAGGCGGCCACGAGGGTGCCCAGCGCGCCCCCACCCTCGTGGGCCCCTCGAGCATCAACCGACCTACTTCTTCCTCCTATATATATACACGCACCCTGAAAACATCCAAGAGCACCACGAAAAACTATTTCCACCACTGCAACCTTCTGTATCCACGAGATCCCATCTTGGAGCCTTCGTCGGAGCTCCGTCGGAGGGGGAATCGACCATGGAGGGCCTCTACATCATCTCCAAGGCCCTTACGATGAGTTGTGAGTAGTTTACCACAGACCTTCGGGTCCATAATTATTAGCTAGATGGCTTCTTCTCTCTCTTTGAATCTCAATACAAAGTTCTCCTCAATCTTCTTGGAGATCTATTCGATGTAACTCTTTTTGCGGTGTGTTTGTCGTGATCCGATGAATTGTGGGTTTATGATCAAGTTTATCTATGAGAAATATGTGTATCTCCTCTGAATTATTTTATGTGTGATTAAATTATCTTTGCAAGTCTCTTCGAATTATCAGTTTGGTTTGGCCTACTAGATTGATCTTTCTTGCAATGGGAGAAGTGCTTAGCTTTGGGTTCAATCTTGTGGTGTCCTTTCCAGTGATAGCAGGGGCAGCAAGGCATGTATTGTATTGTTGCCATCGAGGATAAAAAGATGGGGTTTATATCATATTGCATGAGTTTATCCCTCTACATCATGTCATCTTTCTTAATGCGTTACTTTGTTCTTTATGAACTTAATACTCTAGATGTAGGCAGGAGTCGGTCAATGTGTGGAGTAATAGTAGTAGATGCAGGCAGGAGTCGGTCCACTTGTCACAGACGTGATGCCTATATACATGATCATGCCTAGATAATCTCATAACTATTCGCTTTTCTATCACTTGCTTGATAGTAATTTGTTCACCCATCGTAATACTTATGCTATCTTGAGAGAAGCCACTAGTGAAACCTATGGCCCCTAGGTCTATATTTTATCATATAAGTTTAACATTTATTTTTATTTGCATCTTTTATTTTCCAATCTATATCATAAAATACCAAAAATATTTATCTTATCATATTATCTCTATCAGATCTCACTTTCGCAAGTGGCTGTGAAGGGATTGACAACCCCTTTATTGTGTTGGTTGCGAGGTTCTTGTTTGTTTGTGTAGGTGAGTGGGACTTTTGAGGAGCCTCCTACTGGATTGATACCTTGGTTCTAAAAAACTGAGGGAAATACTTACGCTACTTTGCTGCATCACCCTTTCCTCTTCAAGGAAAACCAGCGCAAGCTCAAGACGTAGCACCTCTCCCACATAAAACTTGCTATCGCTCTAGTAATGTAGTCAATTGCGTAGGACAATTTCGCAACTCCTACCACCACTTTTTCACACTCGCTATACTAACGTTATTGCTTCTTTACCTAAACAGCCCCTAGCTTTTATTTACGTGCTCTTTATTTTCTTGCAAACCTATCCTACAACTCCTACAAAGTACTTCTAGTTTCATACTTGTTTTTGGTAAAGCAAACGTTAAGCGTGCGTAGAGTTGTATCGGTGGTCGATAGAACTTGAGGGAATATTTGTTCTACCTTTAGCTCCTCGTTGGGTTCGACACTCTTACTTATTGAAAGAGGCTACAATTGATCCCATATACTTGTGGGTTATCACATCGCAGCGCCAAATTTTAAGAAACGACAACTTTGGTTTCTTGCCAAACCATAGTTCATAAGGCGCTGTCTCAACGGATTTTGATGGTGCCCTGTTTAACGTGAATACAACTGTCACTAATGCATAATCCCAAAACAATAGTGGTAAATCGGTAAGAGACATCATAGATCGCACCATATCTAATAAAGTGCGGTTACGACATTCAGACACACCATTATGCTGTGGTGTTCCAGGTGGCGTGAGCTGTGAAACTATTCCACATTGTTTTAAATGAAGGCCAAACTCGTAACTCAAATATTCGCTTCCACGATCAGATCATAGAAACTTTATTTTCTTGTTACGATGATTCTCCACTCCACTCTGAAATTCTTTGAACTTTTCAAATGTTTCAGACTTGTGTTTCATTAAGTAGATATACCCATATCTACTCAAATCATCTATGAAGGTGAGTAAATAACGATACCCGCCACGAGCATCAACACTCATTAAACTGCATACATCAGTATGTATTATTTCCAATAAGTCAATAGCTCGTTCCATTGTTCCAGAGAACGGAGTTTTAGTCATCTTGCCCATAAGGCACCGTTCACAAGTATCAAATGATTCATAATCAAGTGATTCCAAAAGTCCATCTTTATGGAGTTTCTTCATGCGCTTTACACCGATATGACCCAAACGGCAGTGCCACAAATAAGTTGCACTATCATTATCAACTTTGCATCTTTTGGCATGAATATCATGAATATGTGTATTATCACGATCGAGATTCAATAAACCATCAATATTGGGTGTATGACCATAGAAGGTTTTATTCATGTAAACAAAATAACAATTATTCTCTGTCTTAAATGAATAACCGTATTGCAATAAACATCTAATCATATTCCTACTCAACACAAACACCAAATAACATTTTTTAGGTTCAACACTAATCCTGAAAGTATAGGGAATGTGCGATGATGATCATATCAATCTTGGAACCACTTCCAACATACATCATCACTTCATCCTTAACTAGTCTCTATTTATTCTGTAACTCCTGTTTCGAGTTACTAATCTTAGCAACCGAACAAGTATCGAATACCCAGGGGCTACTCTGAACACTAGCAAGGTACACATCAATAACCTGTATATCAAATATACCTTTGTTCACTTTGCCATCCCTCTTTTCCACCAAATATTTGGGGTAGTTCCGCTTCTAGTGACCATTTCCTTTGAAGTAGAAGCATTTAGTTTCAGGCTTAGGTCCAGCTTTGGGCTTCTTCACGGGAGTGACAACTTGCTTGCCATTCTTCTTGAAGTTCCTTTCTTTCCCTTTCGCCCTTTTCTTGAAACTAGTGATCTTGTCAATCATCAACACTTGATGCTCTTTCTTGATTTCTACCTTTGTTGATTTCAGCATCACGAAGAGCTCGGGAATCGATTTCGTCATCCCTTGCATACTATAGCTCATCACAAAGTTTCAGTAACTTGGTGATGGTGACTAGAGAACTCTATCAATCACTATCTTATCTGGAAGATTAACTCCCACTTGATTCAAGTGATTGTAGTACCCAGACATTCTGAACACATGCTCACTTAGCTGAGCAATTCTCCTCCATCTTTTAGGCAAATTACTTGTCAAAGGTCTCATACCTCTTGACACAGACATGAGTCTAAAATACTAATTTCAGCTCTTGGAACATCTCATATGCTCTGTGGCGTTCAAAATGTTTTTGAAGTCCCGGTTCTAAGCCGTAAAGCATGGTGCACTTAAACTATCAAGTAGTCATCATTTTGAGCTAGCCAAACGTTCATAATGTCTGCATCTGCTCCTGCAATAGGTCTATCACCTAGTGGTGCATCAAGGACATAATTCTTCTGTGTAGCAATGGGGATAAACCTCAAATCACGAACCAAGTCTGCATCATTGCTACTATAATCTTTCAACTTAGTTTTCTCTAGGAACATATAAAAACATAGGGAAACTATAACGCGAGCTATTGATCTACAACATAATTTGCAAAATACTAGCAGGACTAAGTTCATGATAAATTAAAGTTCAATTAATCATATTACTTAAGAACTCCCACTTAGATAGACATCCCTCTAGTCATCTAAATTATCACGCGATCCAAATCAACTAAACCATGTCCGATCATCACGTGAGATGGAGTAGCTTCCAATGGGGAACATCAATATGTTGATCATATCTACTACATGATTCACGCTTGACCTGTCGGTCTCAGTGTTCCGAGGCCATATCTGCATATGCTAGGCTCGTCAAGTTTAAGCCAAGTATTCTGCGTGTGCAAAACTGGCTTGCACCCGTTGTATGTGAACGTAGAGCTTATCACACCCAATCATCACGTGGTGTCTCGGCACGACAAACTGTAGCAATGGTGCATACTCAGGGAGAACACTTATACCTTGAAATTTAGTAAGGGATCATCTTATAATGCAACCACCATACTAAGCAAAATAAGATGCATAAAAGATAAACATCATATGCAATCAATATATGTGACATGATACGACCACCATCATCTTGTGCTCATGATCTCCATCACCGAAGCATCGTCATGATCTCCATCGTCACCAGCGCGACACCTTGATCTTCATCGTAGCATCGTTGTCTTCTCGCCAACTATTGTTACTATGACTATCGCTACCGCTTAGTGATAAAGTAAAACAATTACATGGCGATTGCATTGCATACAATAAAGCGACAACCATATGGCTCCTGCCAGTTGTTGATAACTTTGTTACAAAACATGATCATCTCATACAACAATTTATATCACATCATGCCTTGACCATATCACATCACAGCAAGCCCTGCAAAAACAAGTTAGACGTCCTCTACTTTGTTGTTGCAAGTTTTATTTTGCTGCTACGGGCTTCTAGCAAGAACTGTTCTTACCTACGCATCAAAACCACAACGATTTTTCGTCAAGTGTGATGTTTTAACCTTCAACAAGGACCGGCCATAGTCAAACTCGATTCAACTAAAGTTGGAGAAACAGACACCCGCCAGCCATCTTTGTGCAAAAGCACGTCGGTAGAACTAGTCTCATGAACGCGATCATGTAATGTCGGTCCGGGCCGCTTCATCCAACAATACCGTCGAATCAAAGTAAGACATTGGTGGTAAGCAGTATGACTATTATAGCCCACAACTCTTTGTGTTCTACTCATGCATAAAACATCTACGCATAGACTTGGCTCGGATGCCACAATTGGTGAACGCAGTAATTTCAAAAAAATTCCTACTATCACGCAAGATCTATCTAGGTGATGCATAGCAACGAGAGGGGAGAGTGTGTCCACATACCCTCGTAGACTGAAAGCGGAAGCGTTTCAATAACGCGGTTGATGTAGTCGAACGTCTTCGCGATCCAACCGATCCAAGTACCGAACGTATGGCACCTCCGCGTTCAGCACGCGTTTAGCTCGATGATGTCTAATACGTCCATTTTGCATCATGCTTTTTATATCAATATTTATTGCATTATGGGATGTTATTACACATTATATCTCAATAATTATGGCTATTCTCTCTTATTTTACAAGTTTTACCATGAAGAGGGGGAATGCCGGCAGCTGGAATTCTGGCTGGAAAAGGAGCAAATATTGGAAACCTATACTGCACTGCTCCAAAAATCCTGAAACTCCACGGAAGTTATTTTTGGAATTAATAAGAATTATTGAGCGAAGAAACTACCAGAGGGGGCCCACACCCAGGCCAGGAGGGTGGGGGCACGCCCACCCATACTGGGCGCGCCCCCTGTCTCCTGGGCCCCCTGGTGGCCCTCTGGTGCCCATCTTCTGCTATATGAAGGCTTTTACCCTGGAAAAAATTAGAAGCAACCTTACGGGATGAAACTCCGCCGCCACGAGGCGGAACCTTGGCGGAACCAATCTAGAGCTCCGGCAGAGCTGTTCTGCGGGGAAACTTCCCTCCGGGAGGGGGAAATCATCACCATCGTCATCACCAACGATCCTCTCATCGGGAGGGGGTCAATCTCCATCAACATCTTCACCAGCACCACTCCTCTCAAAACCCTAGTTCATCTCTTGTATCCAATCTTGTATCAAAACCACAAATTGGTACATGTGGGTTGCTAGTAGTGTTGATTACTCCTTGTAGTTGATGCTAATTGGTTTACTTGGTGGAAGATCATATGTTCAGATCCTTAATGCATATTATTACTCCTCTGATTATGAACATGAATATGCTTTGTGAGTAGTTACGTTTGTTGTTGAGGACATGGGTGAAGTCTTGCTATTAGTAGTCATGTGAATTTGGTATTCGTTCGATATTTTGATGATATGTATGTTGTCTCTCATCTAGTGGTGTTATGTGAACGTCGACTACATGACACTTCACCATTATTTGGGCCTAGAGGAAGTCATTGGGAAGTAATAAGTAGATGATGGGTTGCTAGAGTGACAGAAGCTTAGACCCTAGTTTATGAGTTGCTTCGTAAGGGGCTGATTTGGATCCATATGTCTAATGTTGTGGTTAGGTTTACCTTAATACTTCTTTTGTAGTTGCGGATGCTTGCAATAGGGGTTAATCATAAGTGGGATGCTTGTCCAAGTAAGGGCAGTACCCAAGCACAGGTCCACCCACATATCAAATTATCAAAGTACCGAACGCGAATCATATGAGCGTGATGAAAACTAGCTTGACGATAATTCCCATGTGTCCTCGGGAGCTCTTTTCTCATTATAAGAATTTTCCAGGCTTGTCCTTTGCTACAAAAGGATTGTGCCACCTTGCTTCACTTTATTTACTTTTATTGCATGTTACCTGTTACAAATTATCTTATCACAAAACTATCTGTTACCTACAATTTTAGTGCTTGCAGAGAAAACCTTACTGAAAACCGCTCGTCATTTCCTTCTGCTCCTCGTTGGGTTCGACACTCTTACTTATCGAAAGGACTACGATAGATCCCCTATACTTGTGGGTCATCAAGACTCTTTTCTGGCGCCATTGCCGGGGAGTGAAGCGCCTTTGGTGAGTGGAACTTGGTAAGGAAACATTTATATAGTGTGCTGAAATTTTCTGTCACTTGTTATTATGGAAACTAATCCTTTGAGGGGCTTGTTCGGGGTATCTTCACCCCGACCAGAAGAGCAAAGAGTTGCTCCTCAACCTACTGAACCTACTGAAAATATTTACTTTGAGATTCCTTCGGGTATGATAGAGAAACTGCTAGTTAATCCCTTTGCAGGAGATGGAACATTGCATCCCCATTTACACCTTATCTGTGTGGATGAAGTTTGTGGATTATTTAAGCTTGCAGGTATTCCCGATGATGTTGTCAAAAGGAAGGTCTTCCCTTTATCTTTGAAGGGGGATGCATTGACATGGTATAGGCTATGTGATGATACGGGATCTTGGAATTATAAACGATTGAAGTTGGAATTTCACCAGAAGTCTTATCCTGTGCATCTTGTTCATCGTGATCGTAATTACATATATATTCTGGCCTCGCGAAGGAGAAAGCATCGCTCAAGCTTGGGGGAGGCTTAAGTCAATGTTATATTCATGCCCCAATCATGATCTCTCCAGAGAAATGATTATTCAAAACTTTTATGCTCGGCTTTCTCCCAGTGATCGCAACATGCTCGATACTTCCTGTGCTGGTTCTTATATGCTGAAGACTATTTAATTCAAGTGGGACTTATTGGAAAGAATTAAACGCAACTCTAAAGATTGGGGTTTCGACAATGGTAAGGAGTCAGGTATGACACCTAAGTTTTATTCTGTTAAATCTTTTATGGATACCGATGCTTTCCGTGGATTTAGCGCTAAGTATGGACTTGACTCTGAGATAGTAGCTGCTTTCGCGAATCTTTTGCTACTCACGTTGATCTCCCTAAGGAGAAGTGGTTTAAATATAATCCTCCCATTGAAGTAAAAGTTGTTGCACCTATTATAGTTGAAGAAAAGACTGTCAGTTATAGTGATCCTATTGTTCCTACTACTTATGTTGAGAAACCTCCTTTTCCTGTTAGGATAAAGGATCATGCTAAAACTTCGACTGTTGTTCGTAAGAGTAATACTACGACTTATACACCTCCTGAGCAAATCAAAGTTGAACCTAGTATTGCTATGGTTAAAGATCTCTTGGATGATGATTTAGATGGGCATGTTATTTATTTCTGTGGTGAGACTTCTAATATTGTTAGACCAGATGCTAAGATACATAGACATGTTGTAGGCACGCCTGTTATTTCTGTTAAAATAGGAGATCATTGTTATCATGGTTTATGTGATATGGGTGCTAGTGCTAGTGCAATACCCTATGACTTATATAAATAAATTATGCATGATATTGCACCCGCTGAATTGGAAGGTATTGATGTTACTATCAAGCTTGCCAATAGAGATACTATTTCACCAATTGGGATTGTTAGAGATGTTCAAGTCTTGTGTGGGAAGGTTAAATATCCTGCTGATTTTCTTGTTCTTAGTTCCCCACAAGATGTTTTTTGTCCCATTATTTTTGGTAGACCTTTCTTGAATACTGTTAAAGCTAGGATTGATTGCGAAAATGATACTGTTACAATTGGCTTAGGGGATATGTCTCGTGAGTTTAATTTGCTAAGTTTCATAGACAACCCCGTGATAAAGAATCACCTAGTAAGGATGAGATTATTGGTCTTGCTTCTATCGCCGTGCCTCCTACAGATCCGTTAGAACAATATTTGCTAGAACATGAAAATAATATGTTTATAAATGAAAGAAGGGAAATAGATGAAGTGTTCCTTCAACAGGAACCTATTCTAAAACACAACCTACCCGTTGAAATTCTAGGGGATCCCCCTCCACCCAAGGGTGATCCCGTGTTTGAACTCAAACCATTACCTGATCTATCTATCTATCTATCTATGTATCTATCTATACCTATACTAATTAGGCACTTCCTAAAAATTCTCACGTTAATTAGATTTTACGAGCCGTTAATTTGGTGGGCCCGAATTATTACGATGTAGATTGATTCATAGAACTAAAAAAACTCACGTATCTCTCTCCTCTCTCCCAAAAGCCAACGCTCTTAATCTCTCACATCTATCTGAACGAAATAGAGTCCACAACAATCATGGGATGAGTTTCAATCTAGATGGAAAAAAAACTGTCCACACACTTTGTAAGAAAAGGATTCAACTATGTAAAAAAAACTCTTTGCGTCATCGAGCGATGCTCTCCCTCCGCCGCCTCTCGCCTATTCTCCCTCGATCCCCCTCCAGCGCCGCCTCGCGTCTCCCTCTCTCTCTCTCCACGATCTATTCTTCTTCATTATCTCCCTCTCCCTAGATGGAAGACAAATCCATCCACAATCTCTTCCTCTCCATTATCATCCTTGCCCTCACAGGAGAACAAAATCGTAGGATGGATTCCATGTCCTCAAGGAGTTTTTCCTAATGTATTAGATCCATATTTTTTCACACTATTTATTTTGGATTTGTTTTCTTACAGGTATAGAGCGGAATCAATTTTTGCCGTCCCCAATGATTGGATCCTGAATCTCCTCATGTATAAATTTTGGATGCTTTATTGAGATCAGGTCGGAGCACACGAACTATGCCCATCGTTGCTGCTCAAGATTCTCCCAATCTCCGGCAAGTTTGTCTCTGGTCGGTTGCTGTCATTGCGCAGGTTAGCGAATCGTCCTCCCATCCAATATTTTTTAGCAATTATTTGTTCCGCTGGTTAGATGAAACATGTAGCTTACTTATTGCACGAAGAAGTGACTTGATCATAGTGTTACTCTCTTTTTTTCGAATTAAATCCTTAATTTGGTAGCTGCTTCCCTAAATAAAGTCAATTGACAAGAGAGTAGCGCACGTACGTGCAAAGCTAGCTTCAGAAGCTAGCAGAGAGGCAGGTGGATAGATTCCGACGAAGTCACACACGTCCGAAGCTAGCTCACACACGTACAGTCGCCGCCTTGATGCGTGTATGACAGTACGTACAGACGAACAGGAAAATTTCGACTAGAAACACGCACGCACACGACACAGGAGCAGACAGCGAATTGACGGCCACAGGACCATGCGGGTCCTATTTGATTTCTTTCTATTGATCCCACTATCGATTACATATGAGGTGTTATTTACATGCATGTATATATATTACTAGGCTTGACTTAATACAAACCTGACAAACGCATCCATGTAGGATACACATGCATACACGGCGGACACGGGATTAACTCTAATACCCTAGAGAGTAAACAAGTACTAATCTTCAGAATTTTGTGTCCATAGCGATTAATCTTTTTGTATTCCTTTAATTTGTTATATTCAAGTTCTACATTATTTCTTTTTTTGCAGTCTTAGGTTGAAAACAATGATCTGCGATATACTCGATGCGAATAATCATGCGAAGGATTCCTGGAATGGTAATTAGGCTTTAGCATGCCATTAACCCTGAAAGCAATGAAATATTTTTTCTAGCAATTTGTTATGCTGTTTTTTTCAATCACATTAATAGAGTACGCAGTTCACATTGTTTACATACTACACGGCAACCAAGAGTTAATAAAAGTTTTGTACTCGGCTTGCGCCTTTAATAATCTCCGCAATTTTGTATTCCTTTCGTATGTATTGAAGTTATGTTTTATTTATTTTTGGTTCAAAAGCAATGGCACCTGATATACTTGATTCAGTTAGCAAGGAAATTGATTAAATAGGAAATTATGACTTATAGAAGTTATTATGAATTTATAGGCTTCTTTGTCTATCATAATGCATTGTATTTGCTTCATGGCAAGGTAATGAAAAATTGGTTAGCAAGATTTGGCCATTGGTCTACGAAGCTTCCGTTTACATGGTACCAAATTTTAGGTTACATCTTTGTGGAATTTCCATCCATTTGAAGCCGACAAGATACTGATATTTTTTTTCACATGATGAAATTTCACGATATAAAATGTTTTAAAAAATTGGGATAGCCAAACAAAGATGCGCATTTTGTAGCATTGAAGTTCTTTTGAGCAAAGATGCTAGACGATTTACTTATCTGGTAGAACTATATTTGTTGAAATTATGAATTCATATGGTCTCTCCATATTAACACTGCTTTACATACTAGATGTCATTTACATCGGAAATACCGAACAAACATGCAACTCATGTGGTTCGTAGATTGAAGATGTTTTGGTCCGAATTGAGTGTGTATATTATAAGGGACTAAATGAGTCAATGTACCATGGTTGTTAATACTCCCTCCGTTTCTTTTTAGTCTGCATATAAGATTTGGTCAAAATCAAACTTTGTTAATTTTGACTAAGTTTATAGAAAAAAAATATCAAGATTCACAACATGAAATCAATATTGTTAGATGCATCATGAAATTAATTTTCATACCATATAGCTTTAGTTTTGCAGATGTTGATATTATTTTCTACAAAGTTGGTCAAAATTCACAAACTTTGACTTTGACCAAATCTTATATGCAGGCTAAAAATAAACGGAGGGAGTAGTTAAGACTCCTGGAATATACACAGATGAAAAAAGAACCATCATGGTACTTTGGGCCCTGTTGTTATGGTAATATCAACGACTCTGATAAAGATAACATGTGTGTATTATATTAATGAGATGTAAGAATTGTTATTGGTATATCTATTTATTATATACAAAAGTTAATGTCAATGCATGTAGACTACTCGCCGTAAGGTGTAGCCAGAATATATATTGATTTGAATATCCATGTAGACTACTCGCCGTAAGGTGTAACCAGAATATATATTGATTTGAATATCCATGTAGACTACTTGCCGTAAGGTGTAACCAGAATTTATATTGATTGATTTGAATATCCGTGAGACTGCTGCATTCCAAATTATGTGTAATAATTCTCTTTCAATTGTAGAAAGAAATATTTTTCTAGCACGTCCACCAATACTTATATACATGCAAAAACATGTTTAGCTCCCAAAACAATGCTCTATAAAAGAAGAACATTAGAAGAAATGGCTGAAATTACTTATGAATCTTAAAAAGGGAATTTCTTATCATTTTGTTTTACATTCCTTTTGTTACATTTTCTTATATGCTAATTTAACCTATAATGGACAGGGAAAGTTCTGTAAAATAGAAGCAACAATGAAGTTCATTAATACACCCGAAGTGTTGTACTACTTAGGACGCTGCAAACGCAACAAAAAAGTATAAAAATAATACAACAACTTATTATATCACATGCGTGAAAAAGAACCAGAGCGGAAATGTCTACAGCGCATTTAATAATATCTTATTATTTGGATAGTAATTCATCGTGTACTGGTCTATATATGCCATACTATTTGCATGCACAAACATAAGCTAGAGATACGTGATTTGGGTGCAACAATAATCTGCACCATGTTTTAGGCAGAGTAAAAAAATGATTAAGAAATCTACAATATTATGGATAGATATGGATGATTGTGACATCAATAGAGGACAAACAAATACAGAAAATATGTGCACAACAATTGGTAGATGCCAATACCTCAAGTATAGTTACCAAGATTATTGTGTATAGGATGCTCTATATTGTTCACTATCTACCATACGCCACATTATATAATTATTCTTTTGTGTTAATTAACAAAAACATGTTTTCATATAAGCATGTTGCTGACAATAAGATAATTGTGCAGGACACCAAAAGACTAGGACGGGAACACATGTTGCATTTTATTATGATGAAGAATTGGGAATAAGGGCATTCAGGATAGAGATGTGGTAGCATTGATATAATACCATAAAACAATGCTGATGTTGAGCACTCAGAAATCAGAAGAACTAAGATTATTCGAAGATCAACATAAGTACGAGCACAAGCAAATTCAGGAATTGAACAGGATAAGTATGTAAGCTTTCTTGGTGTATTTTCCTGTCCTTTCATAATATAAGTATCAGGCCTCGATAATTGCTATAGACATTTCTATACCACTATATAGTGTATGAGTTTTGAACGGGTCCAGAGCATCAATCCTGACCGTTGGTATTCTCAATCTAACGATTGAAAGCAATGGGATTTGCATGAACAGTACCCATCAACTGCTTACAGTATATTCTAGAACCATCACGTTATAAAGAGGTGCCTGCTGCTTAGGCCATGCTGCGGTCAGAGGACGTGCTTGATGGCTTGAGATGGGTCTAGAAACAGAACCAAAGAGAGAAGAAATCTAAATTAAACAGTTAATGAATTTGGATCCCGCTAGTTATTTTCATTTGTTTTTTACAACTCTGTCACCAATCAATAGAAATTACACTCTTCTAACATATATCTTTACAACAATAATATTCGTTGTTGCATTCATGCATAGTGTATTATTCCGTATTTCCTTGTTTTGCAGCGTACCCTAATGATTTTTCCTTTCATCAAAAACACTTACTTTGATGTGCATCGCACGTGCATACATACTAGTTTAAGTTAGTGACTAATACATTCTTTTTATTGTTTTCCAGTAGTAAGAAAAAAGGTCACCTACTTTGAAAACTTCGAAGCAAGCTCTGATTGCTGATGAAGTCATTGTAAACCAGCATAAAAAAATTGAGACAGGGAGCACAGGTCGTGTTATGCATCTTGATGAAGAATCAAAATTTCAGGGATGACAGGAAGCGAATGAATCAAAATTCATGGAATCAAGAACAATGACGAAGCAGACCGCAAATCAAAGACTAGAAGGTTCTCAAAGTCATAAAGATTCCAAACTGAGGACATTGTGTAATGGGGTTGATAAACAATCGGCGACCTGAGACATTCCAAAACATGGTGCATCAAGGACTAAAAAACAAGTAGCGCATTGATAAATATTTAGTGACATTTAGGATTTTTAAAAAATGTACATGCACATCAGATTTGTACCAAATGTACATGCACATCAGTTTTTTATTAACAAAATGCCAATTAATCTGCAGTAGATGTTTGGGTTATATCTAAATGTCTAAAACAATTAAATATTGATCGCCCCTATTGCTCACTAGCCATGGTCAACATGCGTCAAACTTAGTGGAACAAATCAAAACAACAAGATCTAACTATTACAACAATACCAGGAATTAAGCATATACCCAATCTACCTAGATTATATAATGACATCGAAATATAATATAGTAATATATCAGGTGACCAAACATTCCAAATGTGAAAATAAAACAAATACACAGGAAAAGTTTGCTATCTAATTAAACCAAGTTCCCATCTTGCGATACTAGAATCTAATGGTAGTCATCTAACATCATTAGAGCAGAAACACAGGAAGCTATATCGGAAAGAAAGAGATATTCCATCTGACATTCTCAATATGCTAGCCCGTGTGAATGCACGGGTTCGCGACTAGTAATCTTAAGTATGCTTATCTTGATGAAAAGAAAATATATCATGTTATTATTAGTGCTAATCTTTCAGAACAAGAAGAAGAAAGATTATTAAAAACTTTGAAGAAGCACCGTGCGGCTATTGGATATACTCTGGATGATCTCAAGGGCATTAGTCCCATGTTATGCCAACACAAAATTAATTTGGAGGACGATGCCAAACCAGTTAGAGATCCTCAACGACGATTGAATCCTAAGATAAAAGAAGTGGTAAGAAAGGAGATACTAAAGCTCCTTGAGGCAGGTATAATTTATCCTGTTGCTGATAGTGATTGGGTAAGTCATATCCATTGTGTTCCTAAAAAGGGAGGTATTACTATCGTTCCTAATGATAAAGATGAATTGATCCCGCAAAGAATTATTACAGGTTATAGGATGGTAATTGATTTCCGTAAATTAAATAAATCTACTAAGAAAGATCATTACCCTTTACCTTTTATTGATCAAATGCTAGAAAGACTATCCAAACACACACATTTCTGCTTTCTAGATGGTTATTCTGGTTTCTCTCAGATACCTATGTCAGCGAAGGATCAATCAAAAAATACTTTTACTTGCCCTTTCGGTACTTTTGCTTATAGACATATGCCTTTTGGTTTATGTAATGCACCTGCTACCTTTCAAAAGATGCATGATGGCTATATTCTCTGACTTTCGTGAAAAGATTTGTGAGGTATTCATGGATAATTTCTCCGTTTATGGATCCTCTTTTGATGATTGCTTGAGCAACCTTGATCGGGTTTTGCAGAGATGTGAAGACACTAGTATCGTCTTGAATTGGGAAAAGTGCCACTTTATGGTTAATGAAGGCATTGTTTTGGGGCATAAGATTTCTGAGAGAGGTATTGAAGTTGATAAAGCTAAAGTTGATGCTATTGAAAAGATTCCATGTCCCAAGGACATAAAAGGTATAAGAAGTTTCCTTGGTCATGCCAGTTTTTATAGGAGGTTCATTAAGGACTTCTCCAAAATCTCTAGGCCTCTGACTAATTTATTGCAAAAAGATATTCCTTTTGTCTTTAATGATGATTGTGTAGAAGAATTTGAAATACTTAAGAAAGCTTTGATCACTTCACCTATTGTTCAGCCACCTAATTGGAATTTACCCTTTAAAATTATGTGTGATGCTAGTGATTATGTTGTAGGTGTTGTTCTAGGGCAAAGTGTTGATAAGAAATTGAATGTTATCCAGTATGCTAGTAAAACTCTTGATACTGCCCAGAGAAATTATACTACTACTGATAAAGAATTCTTAGCAGTTGTGTTTGCATGTGATAAGTTTAGACCTTACATTGTTGATTCCAAAGTTACTATTCACGCTGATCATGCTGCTATTAAATATCTTATGGAAAATAAAGAAGCTAAACCCAAGCTCATTAGATGGGTTCTCTTGCTTGAAGAATTTGATTTGCATATTATTGATAGAAAGGGAGCTGAGAACCCCGTTGCAGACAACTTGTCTAGGTTAGAGAATGTTCTTGATGACCCACTGCCTATTGATGATAGCTTTCCTGATGAACAATTAGCGGTCATTAATGCTTCTCGTACTGCTCCTTGGTATGCTAATTATGCTAATTACATTGTTGCTAAATTTATACCACCTAGTTTCACATACCAGCAAAAGAGAAAGTTCTTTTATGATTTAAGACATTACTTCTGGGATGACCCACACCTTTATAAAGAAGGAGTAGATGGTGTTATTAGACGTTGTGTACCTGAGCATGAACAGGAACAGATCCTACGCAAGTGTCACTCTGAATCATATGGAGGACACCACGCTGGAGATAGAACTGCACATAAGGTATTGCAATCTGGTTTTTATTGGCCTACTCTCTTCAAAGATGCTCGTAAGTTTGTCTTATCTTGTGATGAATGTCATAGAATTGGTAATATTAGTAGACGTCAAGAAATGCCTATGAATTATTCTCTTGTTATTGAACCATTTGATGTTTGGGGCTTTGATTATATGGGACCTTTTCCTGCCTCTAATGATTACACACATATTTTAGTTGTTGTTGATTACGTTACTAAGTGGGTAGAAGCTATTCCAACAAGTAGTGTTGATCATAACACTTCTATTAAAATGCTTAAAGAAGTTATTTTTCTGAGGTTTGGAGTCCCTAGATATCTTATGACTGATGGTGGTGCACATTTTATTCATGGTGCTTTCTGTAAGATGCTTGCTAAGTATGATGTTAATCATAGAATCGCATCTCCTTATCACCCGCAGCCTAGTGGTCAAGTAGAGTTGAGCAATAGAGAGCTCCAATTAATTTTGCAAAAGACTGTCAATAGATCTAGAAAGAATTGGTCCAAGAAACTTGATGATGCATTATGGGCCTATAGAACTGCATATAAAAATCCTATGGGTATGTCTCTGTATAAGATGGTTTATGGAAAAGCATGTCACTTACCTCTTGAACTTGAACATAAAGCATATTGGGCTATTAAAGAGCTCAACTATGACTTCAAACTTGCCGGTGAGAAGAGGTTATTTGATATTAGCTCACTTGATGAATGGAGAACCCAAGCCTATGAGAATGCCAAGCTATTCAAAGAAAAAGTCAAACGATGGCATGACAAAAGGATACAAAAGCGAGAATTTAACGTAGGTGATTATGTGTTATTATTCAACTCTCGTTTAAGATTTTTTGCAGGAAAACTTCTTTCTAAATGGGAAGGTCCTTACGTTATCGAGGAGGTCTATCGTTCCGATGCCATAAAAATCAACAACTTCGAAGGCACAAGTCCGAGGGTGGTGAATGGTCAAAGAATTAAACATTATATTTCAGGTAACCCTATCAATGTTAAAACTAATATTATTGAGACCGTAACCCCGGAGGAATACATAAGGGACACTTTCCAGAACGTTCCAGACTCCGAAAAAGAATAGGTATGTGGTACGGTAAGTAAACCGACTCCAGAACAATTCCAATGGCAATTTTTATCTGTTTTGGAATATTTAAGAATTTTAGGAAGAAAGAAGTAATCCGGGAAGGACACGAGGCCTCCACGAGGGTGGAGGGAGCGCCCACCCTTCTTGGGCGCGCCCCCCTGTCTCGTGGCCACCTCGTGTGCCTCCCGGACTCCGTTTTCTTGCGCGTTACGTATTTTGGTCGGTAAAAATTCATTATAATCTCCCGAAGGCTCTGACCACCGTATCACGCAAATATCCTCTGTTTTCAATTCGAGCTGTTTTTCTGACAGATCTAGAGCATCATGACGTCTCCAAGCGCTCCCAAGGACAAGTTTTTCGAAAGGTTTATCAACCCCTATCTCGCGGAGGTGCTGCAACACCCTCAAACCATTGAGATGCGTGAGGGGGTGCTGCATATCCGCGATGTGGAGGGACCAAGGCGTACTGGAAGTGTGGATACAAAGCTCGAAGCCGTGGAGTAACAAGTTTTCAAGTGCCAAGGGATGGTGGAGAGCGGAGTTCACCAACAACCACAAGCTAGATGCCAAGGTCATTGGGGAGACCATCTTCAAGCTTCAAGAGATAATCGAGCACCTCCAAGCCCAGATCTATGACCTGCAAAACCAAAACTATGAGTATGAATATAGATTCAAGAGGATGAGTTTGGCTGCATATTTGAGGATCCCGGAGACTCGATCATCCTTCTATGATGGTGAGCCTATGCTAAAAGAACATGTTGAGCTTGCCTTTCCCCCTCATGCTAGCCAAATTCCTTGCACCAAGTAGAGATACTACTTGTGCTTCCAAATATCCTTAAACCTAGTTTTTGCCATGAGAGTCCACCATACCTACCTATGGATTGAGTAAGATCCTTCAAGTAAGTTGTCATGTTGCAGGCAATAAAAATTGCTCTCTAAATATGTATGACTTATTAGTGCAGAGAAAATAAGCTTTATACGATCTGTTATGTAATCAATAAAAGTGACGGACTGGATAATAAAGGTCCATATACAAGTGGCAATATAAAGTGACGTTCTTTTGCATTAAGATTTTATACATCCAACCCTAAAAGCACATGACAACCTCTGCTTCCCTCTGCGAAGGGCCTATCTTTTACTTTATGTTTTTACTTTATGCTTGAGTCAAGGTGATCTTCACCTTTTCCTTTTTTCTATTTTATCCTTTGGCAAGCTCCTCGTGTTTGAAAGATCTTGATATATATATCCAATTGGATGTAAGTTAGCATGAATTATTATTGTTGACATCAGCCAAAGGTGAATACGTTGGGAGGCAACACAATAAGCCCCTATCTTTCTCAGTGTCTGGCTGAAACTCCATAACCACAAGTATTGCGTGAGTGTTATCAATTGTAGAAGACTATATGATAGTTGAGTATGTGGACTTGCTGAAAAGCTCTATTCTTGACTCTTTCTGATGTTATGCTAAATTGCAATCGCTTCAATGACTGAGATTATAGTTTGTTAGTTCCGAATGAAGTTTCTGAACCATACTTGACATTGTGAATTGATCGTTACTTGATCATAAGCAAGCATATGACAAAATCTATTTATGTTGCTGTTATAAGAATAATCATGATGCCCTCATGTCCGTATTTTATTTTTATCGACACCTCTATCTCTACACATGTGGACATATTTTTCGATTTTGGTTTCCGCTTGAGGACAAGCGAGGTCTAAGCTTGGGGGAGTTGATACGTCCATTTTGCATCATGCTTTTATATCAATATTTATTGCATTATGGGCTGTTATTACACATTATATCTTAATACTTATGGCTATTCTCTCTTATTTTACAAGGTTTACCATGAAGAGGGGGAATGCTGGCAGCTGGAATTCTGGCTGGAAAAGGAGCAAATATTGGAAACATATTCTGCACTGCTCCAAAAATCTTGAAACTCCACGGAAGTTATTTTTGGAATTAATAAGAATTATTGAGCGAAGAAACTACCAGAGGGGGCCCACACCCAGGCCAGGAGGGTGGGGCGCACCCACCCCTACTGGCCACGCCCCCTGTCTCCTGGGCCCCCTGGTGGCCCTCCGGTGCCCATCTTCTGCTATATGAAGGCTTTTACCCTGGAAAAAATCAGAAGCAAGCTTACGGGATGAAACTCCACCGCCATGAGGCGAAACCGTGGCGGAACCAATCTAGAGCTCCAGCAGAGCTGTTCTGCCGGGGAAACTTCCCTCCGGGAGGGGGAAATCATCACCATCGTCATCACCAACGATCCTCTCATCGGGAGGGGGTCAATCTCCATCAACATCTTCACCAGCACCATCTCCTCTCAAAACCCTAGTTCATCTCTTGTATCCAATCTTGTATCAAAACCACAAATTGGTACCTGTGGGTTGCTCGTAGTGTTGATTACTCCTTGTAGTTGGTGCTAATTGGTTTACTTGGTGGAAGATCATATGTTCAAATCCTTAATGCATATTATTACTCCTCTGATTATGAACATGAATCTGCTTTGTGAGTAGTTACGTTTGTTCCTGAGGACATGGGTGAAGTCTTGCTATTAGTAGTCATGTGAATTTGGTATTCGTTCGGTATTTTGATGAGATGTATGTTGTCTCTCCTCTAGTGGTGTTATGTGAACGTCGACTACATGACACTTCACCATTATTTGGGCCTAGAGGAAGGCATTGGGAAGTAATAAGTAGATGATGGGTTGCTAGAGTGACAGAAGCTTAGACCCTAGTTTATGCGCTGCTTCGTAAGGGGCTGATTTGGATCCATATGTCTAATGTTGTGGTTAGGTTTACCTTAATACTTCTTTTGTAGTTGCGGATGCTTGCAATAGGGGTTAATCATAAGTGGGATGCTTGTACAAGTAAGGGCAGTACCCAAGAACCAGTCCACCCACATATCAAATTATCAAAGTACCGAACGCGAATCATATGAGCGTGATGAAAACTAGCTTGACGATAATTCCCATGTGTCCTCGGGAGCTCTTTTCTCATTATAAGAAATTGTCCAGGCTTGTCCTTTGCTACAAGAAGGATTGGGCCACCTTGCTGCACTTTATTTACTTTTATTGCTTGTTACCCGTTACAAATTATCTTATCACAAAACTATTTGTTACCTACAATTTCAGTGCTTGCAGAGAAAACCTTACTGAAAACCGCTCGTCATTTCCTTTCCTCGTTGGGTTTTACACTCTTACTTATCGAAAGGACTACGATAGATCCCCTATACTTGTGGGTCATCAAACGTCCCTCATGCTCTTGATCCAGCTGAGGACGAGGGTGAGTTTCATTAGCACGACGGTGTGGCAACGGTGATGATGATGCTACCGATGTAGGGCTTCACCTAAGCACTACGATGGTATGATCGAGGTGTGTAACTGTGGGGGGGCACCGCACACGGTTGGGAGAGAAACTTGTGTGTCCTAGGGTGCCCCCTACCCGTATATAAAGGAGCAAGGGAGAGGCCGACCGGCCCTCCTAGGGCGCGCCAGGAGAGGGGAATCCTACTAGGACTCCAAGTCCTAGTAGGTTTCCACCTAAGGAAGACGGGGAAGGGAAGGAAAGGGGGGCGCCGCCCCCTTCCCCTAGTCCAATTCGGACCCAGGGGGTGTGCCCAGCCCCTCCTGGCCCTTCCTCTCTTCCCACTAAAGCCCATCGAGGCCCATTAGTTCCCCCGGGGGGTTCCGGTAACCCTCCGGCACTCCGGTTTTACCCGAAACTTTTTGGAACACTTCCGATCCGAATATAGCCGTCCAATATTTCAATCTTTATGTCTCGACCATTTCGAGACTCCTCGTCACGTCCGTGATCTCATCCAGGACTCCAAACAAACTTTGGTCATCAAAAGCACATAACTCATAATACATATCATCATCGAACGTTAAGCGTGCGGACCCTACGGGTTCGAGAACTATGCTGACATGATCGAGACACATCTTCGGTCAATAACCAATAGCGGAACCTGGAGGCTCATATTGGCTCCTACATATTCTATGAAGATCTTTATCGGTCAAACCGCATAACAACATACGTTCTTCCCTTTGTCATCGGTATGTTACATGCCCGAGATTCGATTGCTGGTATCATCATACCTAGTTCAATCTCGTTACCTGCAAGTCTCTTTACTCGTTCCGTAATACTTCATCCTGCAACTAACTCATTAGTTACAATGCTTGCAAGGCTTATCGTGATGAGCATTACCGAGAGGGCCTAGAGATACCTCTCTGAAACATGGAGTGACAAATCCTAATCTCAATCTATGCCAACCCAACAAACACCTTCGGAGACACCTGTAGAGCATCTTTATAATCACCCATTTACATTGTGACATTTGATAGCACACAAAGTGTTCCTCCGGTATTCGGGAGTTGCATAATCTCATAGTCTAAGGAACATGTATAAGTCATGAAGAGAGCATTAGCAATGAAACTATAATGACCATAATGCTAAGATAACGGATGGGTCATGTCCATCACATCATTCTCCTGATGATGTGATCCCGTTCATCAAATGACAACACGTGTCTATGGTTAGGAAACATAACCATCTTTGATTAACGAGCTAGTCTAGTAGAGGCATACTAGGGACAATATGTTTTGTCTATGTATTCACACATGTACTAAGTTTCCGGTTAATACAATTCTAGCATGAATAATAGACATTATCATGAAATAAGGAAATAAACAATAACTTTATTATTTCCTCTAGGGCATATTTCCTTCAAAGGTGTCAAAGCATCGATGCCATACCTCTTGAGCGCAAGCACAATGTGCCAGAATGTGGTCAACATTGTCCTCGTCCTGCAAGCAAGTGAAGGGGGCAGAAGACTAATCCTGCAGCCCATGCCTGGCATGCCTATCCGAGGTCCACGGTCGATATTGCACCATGAGCCATGTGAAGATCTTGCAACACAGCAGAGCCAAGCTTCTCCATATGCAATCCGTCATGGGTGATCTCAAGAATCCCATGCACAACCGGCGATATACTGACTTGGCCGGAGTGCGGCACATCCTAGGACCAATTGCTATCTGACAAAGGTTGCTTGACCATCCTGGTCTTGCAGGCTCGAGTGCTGACCATCTCAAGGATGAAAGGCGCCATTTCTCCGACTGTGAATCCATCTGTCCTACCAAAACAACACCCTCTCGCCATTTCCCAGCTTGATTTTAACCATGTTTTTAAACAGACCCGGAGACGAAAACCAACAGAAGAAGGAAACACATCAATGACAACATGAACACAGAGAGGATCAACATGCCACACCTTAATGCGAGTCGGGCCTAGTATCTGCAAGGATTTGGAATCGACTTTGATATGTTTGCCAATCAGAATTCCAACAAGCCATGAGGAAGGGTGTGGATCATAGGGCAGGTGGAACATCATCAACAAGGACCCAAATGTCCGAGAGTGGAGAAATAGATTTGGCACCATTGGTCGCAACCTTGACTGAAACAACAAGTTGATTAAGCAGAAGAGTGAAGCTAATGCATGAAGCAATCATCTTGAGACTCTCTTTGGAAGGGAAGATAGCAGCAAATTCAAACTCTGACAACTGGCGGATCTGCCAGTCCCACCCCACGACATCCCACAGCCGGAGCTCGTCTAGGAGGGCTTGAGGAGAGATCCTCTGATCCTTGACAGTGATGACGGTGTCATTAGATAGAGCAGGAGCGGCAACCACCTGCGTGATATCACTATCGAGGGCAAAGAAGGAGCGGCTCAGGAGCCCAAGACCATAATGAATGAAGGAAGCTGGTTTGCGCCGGTTTTGAAAATCCATCATTAGGTGGCCCTCCTCCCTATAGATGAGGCAAAAAGGGGGATTGAAGCAGCGGGATTGAAGGTGTCCAGGCTGGTGGTAGGCAAAATAGGTGAGCGTGGAGTTGGAGATCGGGTTGGATGGAGGGGGCGAGATGGAGGAGGAGGGGTGAGGGAGAATTCCATCCCGAGACCAGCAGAAAACGATCCAGAGCCATTCGAAGTGAAGCGACGGCCCATGGACCCCTAAGAAGGAGGGCCGAACCCGCTGCGAGGAGCCTGTCGACCAACAAAGCCTGCGGCCGCCACCGGCGCGCGAGTCGGAGCCGCAATGGAGCCACCGACCCGTGCAGAGGAGGAGGACGAGGAGCAAAAGAGGAAGTACCTGCCCCGCCACCGCTATTAAGGCATATCTCTCTCGATGTAGTTTTTGTGATTAATGACAACACGTTTGCGGACTAATCATGTGCTTTGAGCATTTCAGAGATCTATCCTTTGGCACGAGACGATTCCTTCCCCTCGGAGTTTTAATCAAGACGGTGTAGCTCTTTCGTTTCTGTTTTGGTGGATATGTTTTGTAGGAGTCACTGTACTATCAAGAGGGGATCCGTTGTTGGTAAGGATAGGGTGGAATCAACACATACACATCCATTTTGCACCCACTGAGCCTTCCCACTTCGATGGAGGCTTTCTTCCCCTTCTATGGGTTTTGGCTTGGTCCTAGCGGTAGTACCGTGGTGCGCAACAGTAGTACCGCTCAAGAGCCACAGGCGGCAGTACCGCTCTGCAGCGGTAGTACCGCCTGTGGGTCCTCAGCCATAGTACCACTGCGGTACCGGGCTCCTACCGCGTCGACTCAAGGGGGTCGCCCCTTGTGTCGGATTGTGCGGCACTAAGCAGCGGTAGTAGAAGAGGTAGTACCGCTCGAGAGCGGTAGTTCCGACCTACCACCCGCCACAGTACCGCTCTGGGTCCATCCTATGCCCATCTGCTTGCCCTCCGTGGCTGCACGGCAGTACCGCGAGGGGGAGCGGTAGTACCGCTGGGGCTAGCGGTAGTACCATTGCCCCCTGCGGTAGTACCACCCTCTGCGGGGCTGTTCTCGGGGGTAACGGTTGGATTATTCCACCCACTATAAAAGGGGGTCTTCTTCTCCAAAGTTGACTCACCTCTTCCCCCAAAGATCCATTGTTGCTCCAAGCTCCATTTTCGCCCGATCTCTCTCCCTAGCCAATCAAACTTGTTGATTTGCTCGGGATTGGTTGAGAAGGCCCCGATCTACACTTCCACCAAGAGAAATTTGATTCCCCCCACTAATCCCTAGCGTATCTTGTTACTCTTGGGTGTTTGAGCACCCTAGATGGTTGAGGTCACCGCGGAGCCATAGTCCATTGTGGTGAAGCTTCATGGTGTCATTGGGAGCCTCCAATTAAGTTGTGGAGATTGGCCCAACCTTGTTTGTAAAGGTTTGGTCTCCGCCTTCAAGGGCACCAATAGTGGAGTCACGCCATCTCGCATTGTGTGAGGGCGTGAGGAGAATATGGTGGCCCTAGTGGCCTCTTGGGGAGCATTTTGCCTCCACACCACTCTAACGGAGACGTACTTCCCCTCAAAAGGAAGGAACTTTGGTAACACATCCTCGTCTTCACCGGCTCCACTCTTGGTTATCTCGTGCCTTTACTTGTACAAGCTTATTTGTGTTGTATCCCATGCTTGCTTGTGTACTTGTTGTTGTTGCATCATATAGGTTGCTCACCTAGTTGCATATCTAGACAACCTACTTTGATGCAAGATTTAATTTGGTAAAGAAAAGCTAAAAATTGTTAGTTGCCTATTCACCCCCCCCCTCTATTTAACTATATCGATCCTTTCAATTGGTATCAGAGCCTCGTCTCTTTATTAAGGACTTTACCGTCCGAAGAGTATGGTTGACACCGTAGACGGTAGGGAGGAGCACTCTGGTGTGAATCCGAGCTCGTCTACGGGTGATGGGGGGACCGCGGTGTCTCATGAGGAATTCAATGTGGCTTTGGACACATTGAAAACCTCCATGACAACCGAGGTTGAAAGCATGTTTAATAAATTCTTATAAGGACTTAAACTATCTACCTCGCCGTTGAAAGTGGGTGATCCCACTGACAAGGTGACGGATGCTAACTCCGACAAGGGGGAAGCTACTAGTGAAAAGGATCCTTCTACTAGTGGTAGAAATGGCACCGGCATCTTTGCCCATGTGGCACCTCCAATTTATGGAGGACCGATTCCTTCTACTCATTTAAATCATGCCGGCCCTCCTCCTAAGATTGTGAAAAATGAGGACTTTGATTCTTGGGTATATCGCTTCAAGCGTCATTTAAATCATGTGAATACTAATCTTTGGAGAATCATTGAAGAAGGTTTCCATCCACATGACCGAAGCAATTTCACCCCTAGAGAAGCCGTGGACAATCAATTCAATGAGAATGCTCTCTTCATCATTCAAGATGCAGTTCTACCTGAAGATCTCCCTCATCTTCGACCCTTCTCCATGGCCAAAGATGCATGGCATTGTGTTGTTTCCCTCTATAAGGGAAGCGCAAGCATTCAACGCTGCAACTATGAAGTTGTGCAAGATGAAGCCGATGAGTTTGCAATGAAAGAAGATGAAGAACCTCACGAGCTCTTTCGGAGAGTAACCAAACTTGCGGTCTCACTCCGAGATCATGGGAGCAAGGACACGGATGACAATTGGATCAAGCGCAAGTTCCTCAAAGCAATGATGCCTTACCACAAGGCCTTGTCCTCCGTCATCCGTCAAAGACCGGACTTCCACTCTTTGACCTCAAATGAAGTGTTGGATGAGTTTGTGGCAATGAGGATCTTGGACAAGACTGCCGACAACGCGGTGTTGCGCTCTCAAAGGGCAAAGAAGCCCAACCTTGCCTTGAAGGCCAAGGTTATTGTGGAAGAAGAGGAAGATGAGGAGAGCAACCCCGAAGATACAAAATATGATTATCATGAGCACATGGCTCTTGCTTCAAGGCAATTTTGGAGCAAGAAGAACACAAGGCCCAACTTCAACAATAACAACTCAAGTGGGTTCAAGGGCAAGCAATGTGTGAGAACATGTTACAATTGTGGCAGTGTGAGCCATTTTGTTGTGGATTGCCCTTACGAGAAGAGGGGAGACAATGGTGGCAAGATCATCCGAAAAGACGAAGCCAAGTCCTTCCCCAACAAGAACAACTTCTCCAAAAAGACTCCTACTCGAGGGTTGGTGGTTCAAGAAGAATACCATGAGGATGACGATGATGATGAAGATAGTGAAGCCATGTCCATGGCCTCCATTGCCATTGCCACAACTCCACGGGTGTCCCTCTTCGACTCACCCAATGAGAACATCACCGCCAAGTGTCTCATGGCTAAAGCCACCAACAAGGTAACCCCCAACATCAAAACCACCATCATTACTAATCCCTCCTTGATGGATGGCATTGATGAAAGTGGGGGGTCTAATGAGGAAGTGGATGAATTTGAGTCTTTTATGAGTAAGCTCAAGGGAAAATCCAAGAAGCACTTTGTTGCTCTCTTCGAACAACTTGGTGAAGCCAATGACATGATCGAGGATCATGAAGAAACCATCTCTAAGATGGAAGGTCATAGTCGTGACTATGCCGATGAGATATCGGATCTCTCTAATGCTCTTGAGGAAGAGTGTGGGCATCGTTTGGCTCTTGAGGAGTCACACAACAATGACCATGCCAAGTTAAATAAAGATCTTGATCATGTCCTTGTTGTGTCTCGTGTGCTAACTTTCGAGAAGGCTAAACTTGGCGTTGACCATGCTCGACTCAAGGAGGAGTTTGATATACTTGACAAGGCCCACAAGGTCTTGAAGGGTGCTCATGCTAGCCTCATGGAGTCTCATGATCAACTCCAAGTTAAGCTAACCAAAGAAAAGGCCACCTTTACTCATATGGTATTAATTGAAATGCAAATGCCACTAACCCGTGTTGTGAGCATGTGCATCTTGTGGAGGAGAATGCCAAGTTGAAGGAGCAACTCGAGAAAGGCCTTGTGACGTGCATACAAGGTGAGAAGAATCTCAATGACCTTTTGAGCAATCAAAAGGAAGTTGTGGCCAAGGAGGGAGTTGGGTTCGCACCCAAGTCCAAGAACAGGAAGAAGAACGACAAGACCAAACGACCTCCTCCTCTCAAGCAAACTTTTGTGAAGGAGGGAGAGGGTGCTCCTAAGGAGAAGAAGAACAATGTGAAGGGTGGTGGTGTCAAAAAGGGCAAAGCCACCCCTTCCAACAAAGCCGGTGACTTTAACCCTTCTTATGTGTTGTGTCGTGCTAGTGATGGGCATGTTTATGCTAAATTTGTTAGTTCTCCTTATGAGTACATTGAATGGTCTATTTGGGTTCCTAAGACCCCTGTTACTAACATCAAAGGAACCATTACTAAATGGGTACCTAAAACCAAGCATTGATCTCTTGTAGGTGTTTGCTTCCGGTGGGGGATCATGGTTGCTTGATAGTGGAGCAACAAACCATATGACCGGAAGCAAGGACTTAGTGGTGGACGTGCTCAAGATCCCTTCTATGCCCACCAACATCGAGTGGGGTGATGCCTCGTCTTCTAAGGTATTGGGTCTTGGCAAGGTTGTCATTTCTCATGATCCAACGATCGAGAAAGTCATGCTTGTTGAGTCCCTTGCTTACAATCTACTTTCCGTTCGTCAACTTGCACTCATGGGCTTTGCCACTTTCTTTGATATTGATACCGTGGCCCTCTTGTGGAGCAAGACTCTTAAAGTAGCCTTTGTTGGGCATGTCTAGAACGGTCTTTATGTGATTAACTTCCCGGAGCGACCCACTAAGACCGCGAGATGCCTAATGGCTAAAGCTGATGTGGGATGGCTTTGGCATCGCCGTTTAGCCCACGTCAATATGAGATCTTTGCAAAGTCTTCTCAATGGGGACCATGTCCGTGGACTAACAAATGTTAGTTTTGCCAAAGATCGTGCTTGCAGTGCTTGTATCGAAGGAAAGCTTCATGAGAAGGCTCACCCTCCCATGACTATCATCTACTCGAAGAGACCCTTGGAGCTCCTTCACATGGATCTCTTTGGGCCTCCATCCTTTGATAGTCTTGGAGGTAGAAAGTATGGCTTGGTGATTGTGGATGATTATTCAAGATACACTTGGGTATTTTTCTTCAAGAGGAAGAGTGGGACTCAACAAACCGTCATCGACTTTGCAAATGAAGCTCAATGTCAACATGATGCAAAGATCTTGACAATAAGAAGTGGCAACGGCACCGAGTTCAAGAACTACACCTTGGATGAGTTTCTTAGTGATGAGGGGGTCAAGCATCAATATTCTGCACCATATACCCCTCAATAAAATGGTGTCGCGGAGAGGAAGAACCGGACGTTGATGGATGCGGCAAGGACCATGATGGCAGAGTTCAAGTCTCCATACAACTTTTGGGCCGAAGCCATCAACACAGCATGTCATGCATCCAATCGGCTCTATCTCCGCAAAGGCTTGAACAAGACTCCTTATGAAATACTTACCGGTAACAAGCCCAACCTCAAGTACTTCCGGGTGTTCGGGTGTAAGTGTTTCATTCTCAAGAAAGGTGTTAGTTTGTCTAAATTTGAGGCTAGAGCTTATGAGGGCATATTTGTTGGTTATGCTACAAACTCTCATGCTTACCATGTCCTCAACAAGTCCACCAGACTCATTGAGGAGACGTGTGACGTGGAGTTTGATGAAAATAATGGCTCCCAAGTGGAGCAAAGTGGTACTTGTGATGTAGGTGATGAAATTCCTCCCCAAGCCATAAGAAGAGTGGGTGTGGGTCATATCCTACCCATTGAGGAACCCCTTGTGGCCGAAGGAGAAGGACAATGCTCCACTCAAGTGGAGCCATCACCAACCCAAGACCCACACGCTTCCGAAGAACAAAGTGAAGGACCTCAACCTCATGAACAAGACCAAGGGCAAGATCAACCTCAAGATGGTGGTGAACCACCAATTGATGCCCAAGGTCAAGTTCTCCCCCTCGAGCAAGTTCAAGATCAAGAGCAAGCTCAAGATAAAGAACTTGCTCAAGACGGCGCTCAAGATGATCAAGTAGTTACCCCTTCTCCTTTCACATCCGAGGAGGAATTAGAGCGTCGTGCCGTGAAGATTGCTTCCAAGCTCACTACCCAAGGTCATCTCATGGAAAATGTGGTTGGAATCCTAAGAAAGGGGGTGAGCACTCATAGACAATTAGCAAACTATTGTGAACACCACGTGTTTGTCTCTTGCGTTGAACCTCAAAAGGTCTATGAGGCGCTCGAAGATCCGGATTGGCTCAATGCCATGCATGAAAAACTCAACAACTTCGAGTACAACAAGGTGTGGAGATTGGTTCCAAGGCCAACGGGGAACCACAATGTCATTGGAACCAAGTGGATTTTCAAGAACAAGCAAGACGCTCATGGGAACATCGTTCGCAACAAGGCAAGATTGGTAGCACAAGGCTACTCCCAAGTCGAGGGTATCGACTACGGTGAAACCTTTGCTCCCACTGCTCGTCTTGAATCCATACGTTTGTTGATTGCTTATGCTTCCCATCACAACTTTAAGTTGCAACAAATGGATGTGAAAAGTGCTTTTCTTAATGGTCCTATTAATGAGTTGGTTTATGTCAAGCAACCCCCCGGGTTTGAGGATCCCTACTTCCCCGATCATGTGTATCAACTCGATAAGGCACTCTATGGCCTCAAGCAAGCCCCACGTGCGTGGTATGACCACCTTACCGAGTTGTTGCAAGATCGTGCATTTGAAGTTGGGCAAATTGACCCCACTCTTTTTACTAAGAAGGTCAAAGGGGAGTTGTTTGTGTGCCAACTATATGTTGATGATATTATCTTTGGTTCCCCTAACAAAGCTTTCAATGAGGAATTTGCCGCTCTCATGACCTCTAAGTTCAAGATGTCTTCGATGGGAGAGTTGAAGTTCTTCCTCGGTTTCGATATCAAGCAAAGAAGAGAAGGTACCTTCATCAACCAAGCCAAATACACTCAAGACATGCTAAAAAGATTCAAGCTGGGTGATGTCAAGCCAGCTTCCACTCCTATGCCCACCAAGTGCCAACTTGACATTGATCCCAATGTTAAAGCAGTGGATGAAAAGGTATATCACTCCATGATTGGCTCCTTGCTTTACCTTTGTGCATCTAGACCGGATATCATGTTGAGTGTGGGAATGTGTGCACGGTTTCAAGCCGCACCAAAGGAAAGCCACTTTGTGGCGGTCAAGCGAATCTCCCAAAATTTGGCTCATACCCCAAACTTTGGCTTATGGTGCCCAAGAGGAGCAAACTTCAAGGTTGAAGGATATTCGGATTCCGATTGGGCGGGAGACAAAGTGGATAGGAAGTCCACTTCCGGAGGGTGCCAATTTCTTGGTTGCTCTTTGGTGAGTTGGTCTTCCAAGAAGCAAAGTTGTGTGTCTCTCTCATCCATCGAAGCGGAGTATGTGGCGGCCGGTAGTTGTTGTGCACAACTTCTATGGATGAGGTAAACTTTAAAGGATTACGATGTCATTTGTGACAAAGTGCCTCTTTGGTGTGACAATGAAAGTGCCATCAAGATTTATCTCAACCCGGTGCAACACTTCAAGACGAAGCATATTGAGATTCGGTATCACTTCATCCGGGATCATATTAGGCGAGGGGAGATCGAGCTCAAGTATGTCAACACTCATGACAACCTTGCAGATATTTTCACGAAGCCCTTGGATGAAGCAAGATTTCGCGAGTTAAGGCATGAGCTAAATATCATTGATTCGAGCAATGTGACTTGAACCCATGCACACCCCACCACATTCAACTTGTTGTCTAGTTTAGGTGTAGGCATGGACATAGGGGGAGTGTTGTTCTCTCAATGAACTCTCCCTCCCCCCATTATGCATAAATTGATCAACTCTTTCACATTAGCCATTTTTGATGGTATGTGTGCTTCAAAGACGAGTTTTGGTCATGGGCCCAAGGATAATTCTTCGTGGCGCCATACCTCCGGACTCAAACATAGGTGGCCTTGGCCACCGCCCTCTCTTGGAGAGGAGTATGGTTCTCGTCCTCTTTGTGTTGGTGTTTGCGTTTGTGTTTGCTCTCGTTTCCAGTCATTTTCTTTTTTTCTTGAGCTAAGCTTTTGAGCCAGTTTTCCTGTGGCTGAGCGGTACTACCGCTGATAATCATCAAGTGGTACTACCTCCCCCTCCAAGCGGTACTACCGCTCCGGGGTGGGCGTGGGGGTTATGTTTGGGCGGGGGGAGTTGCTTTCTCCCCCATACCCATCCGCTCCACTTGCTCATCTTCTTCGTCGCTCCAGCGACGCCTCGCCGCATGAGGGCTTCGGTCGGCCACCGTCTTCGTGCCGCCTCTCTCCAGTTCCTCCGGTGGAGTCGATCCCCACCGCGTCCGCTTTCCATGGATGTCGGTACTGCCCCCGTTCCCACTCTCTTTTTTCCTAGATCTTGCATCTAGTTGTTAGGGGCAATAGGCATTCTTTTTCTCGATTTTTGGCTAACTAGAGGCTTGAGTAGGATGGAGATGGCTTCTAGGCCTGTTGGATTGAATTTTGGTAGGTTTATTTTTGAATTTGGCATCACCGGTAGTGCTGGATCCGTCCATGGCAGTAGGGAACCTCAGCTCCCCGTCTAGAGCGGTACTACCGCTCATCTGGAGCGGTACTACCGCTCATGCGGGTATTGCCGCGGTTGGGTCGCGATACTACCGTTGGATGCCCAATTCCATTATTGGCCTACCACTTTTTGATCCATGTTGCTTTGTTTGGTGGCTTATGCTCTTTCTTTTGTGTTGTTTCTTTTGCTCGCGTGTTTGGTTCCAGGTGATGAACACCCTGAGCAGCAATCCCGTCGTGTCAACCCCGGACGTTCAACGTCAAAGCACTACCGCACCTCTGAGACAGCGGGTGCTGTCGTGGTTCTAAGTCTGACAGTAGAATAGGGGTAGGATAACGGAGCATGATCTATCGAGATGCATATGGGTGACACAGTGGTTTTAGCGAGTTCGGGCCTCTCACGATGGAGATAACGACCCTACGTCTCGTGCTCCGGAGAGGCTTTGTTTTTATCTGAGTATATATCCGGAGATTACAATGTGTGTGTAAGCGAGGAACGGATCCCCATGCCTGAGCTAAGTCCTGAGACTAATGGTGAAAAGAGAGAGAGGTGGAAGAAAAGAGCCCCCCCTAGTCTAGTGGTGGGGGGTGGCTTATATAGAGTGCGCCACCTCCTCACCTCCTATGTTACAAAGTGGGGTATGAATTCTATAATGACAGCCCACTATTAAGCCTTCACTATTAGAAAGATGACGACTGCTTTGCTGCCTGCTGGTCTTCGTATATCCGAGTGAGTCGTACGGTCGAGTGGTGAACTGTCATCCGAGTGGATGGTATGTTGCTTGGTCGAGTGGACAGTGTGTCTGTATGAAATTGACCTGGGTCCACATGTTGTGTGGACCCCACGCTTCATGATATCTCGACCCTTCGTGGGCCTACCTGTTATGTATATCCCCAACATTAGCCCCCGAATCGATTGCGATTTTGCAGAACGAGTTGGTGTAAGACACAGTTTGGTCCGAGTGATTACAGAAATACTCGGTACATGTCGTCGCGCTTTCAGACAACCAAGGTTTGAACAAAATCTCAATGGATTCCGGTACCATGCTTCCCGACTGATCGAGGTATGTGTCTGTGAGGAGCAACTTGGTGACATTCGTTCATCTCTCGAGAGAGGTTTAACTCGTGATCTGAGTATGGGTGTGTCATTAAATCTGTGCGACCAGATTGACACATGGACTGTTCTCTTAGAGAGATGCCATTCTTATCCCGGAGGAACGTCAATACGAGTCGGTTTTAGATCCACACTTGTGAGTTTCACACTTTGAGTCCTAGAAGAAGGCTCAAAACAGGTCCACGGAGGAGCGTTAAACTCGCCTTATAGAATATTTTTTGGAGTGATTTGGAGCTGGGCCTACATCGAGTAACTGATTACTCGGAATTTCTTCACGCCTGGAACGTGTCTTTTTTGTTGTTTGGCCGTCACTCGGGTTGGGCGGACCGTTCCGAGTGGATACCATTCCAGTGGGGGCACGCTGAGTGCACCCACTGGGTGTAGTCCCCGAGACTGCTGTCGACTGCGGGCAGTCGGCGGGAGTCTTAGAGCCTGTCTTTTTGTTGTTGTTTGGCCGTCACTCGGGTTGGGCGGACCGTTCCGAGTGGATACCATTCCAGTGGGGGCACGCTGAGTGCACCCACTGGGTGTAGTCCCCGAGACTGCTGTCGACTGCGGGCAGTCGGCGGGAGTCTGTGAGAACTAAAACTCTTCTTAGCTGGTACTAATCGAACTTGTTCTTCTCTGACTCGGAGGTCGAGTAATACTGGAGATGGGTTTGCATCGAGCAAAATGTTTCTTTCTGAGTCCTCTTCCAGTGGGGGCACGCTGAGTGCACCCACTGGGTGTAGTCCCCGAGCCTCTGTCGGACTAGATGAGTCTGGCAGAGGGTTTAAGTCTCTCGGTAAACCTCCATGCAGTTGGCATGGCAAATATCTTTGTCTGGAATTGAATCAATCGGATGGATGCGTAACGAGGTGGTTGTACGAACGATGAGTAAGGTCGCCTGTACGATTCAGCGATGGCGCTTCATTTTTACCCTTTTGCATGAAAAGGGGTATTTATCCAAGTGGACGTGCTTCACTTATAGATCTTCGGTGAACCGAGCATGTATGGTCAGAAGAATATCTTGATGTGATCAACAGGTTGACCAAATGGGCGTAACCCCTGAGGGTGACATGGCCAACTGCCGCGCGTAGCCCCCGAGTGATGCTCGAAGGAGGTAAGGTTGCTACAGAGTGTGATATGAGGTTTGACAATATGAGTAACTTAGCCGTTCCCGTGCTGGGGGTGTAGAGGTAAAGACATGTCCAACTGATGGTGACGCGCGGGGCGGCCGAGGGGCGAGGACGTGTATAACCGAGTGGCGACACGCGGGGCGGCCGAGTGGTGAAGACGTGCAAAACCGAGTGGCGCCGCGCGGGGCGGGCGAGTGGTGAAGACGTGCAGAACCAAGTGGCGATGCGCGGGGCGGCCGAGTGGTGAAGACGCACACAACCGAGTGGAGACGCGCGGGGCGGACGAGTGATGAAGACGTGCGCAACCGAGTGGCGACGCGCGGGG
>NC_041393.1:25252399-25253895 GCF_002162155.2 Triticum dicoccoides | reverse complement strand
CGCGCGGGGCGGCCGAGTGGTGAAGACGCGCACAACCGAGTGGCGACGCGCGGGGCGGCCGAGTGGTGAAGACGCGCACAACCGAGTGGCGACGCGCGGGGCGGCCGAGTGAAGGACTAAGTGTCCAGCTGAGTGGCAAAAATGGTCCTTGAAGGAGTTAGCCAGATGCTTTTGAAGCTGATGTAGCGACAAGGTCGGTGTAGTGTGGCTGTGGCGCAACAAGACCGGTGCGACAACTGAATTTGAGTAGGAACGAAGATGGCACGCAGAGTGTCTGGGTGATTATGAAATTTGTCAAAGTGACGGATCAAATGTACTTGTTGAAGTGAAGGGTCTGATTGGTGATGAAGTACTCGACCACTTAGGAGAGTGTCATTCCAAATGAGATGCAGCCCCCGAGTGCGGCGTAGCCCCCGAGCATACTACAGGCTTCGACAACGGACATGTCGGAATATGAGAAATATAGTTTTGAATGGATGATTTGTAATTCATCGAGTCGGATTTGGGTAAAGATGAGGAGAAGCTTCCGAGTGATGCTCGGAAGAAGCAAACTCGCAAAAGAGTGAAGTGTGAAGTTTAATTATGAAAGGGATTTATCTGCCTCATGCCCAACGAGGTCTATATCATTGATACGATGAAGAGAATTCCATAGAGGGGTTGGCCGGACGTGTTTGAAATCAACAGGGCGACAAAGTCAGTGTTGTGGTGCGCTAGGACCAGTATGGAGACCGAGTCCGAGCAGCGATGAAGTTGGCGCGTAGGGCCGTCGAGTGATCGCGGTAACTTGTGTAAAAAATGGCACAAGTCAACACAATAATTTCTTGAGGAAATTTGATGTGTGCTGAAATGATTTGTGTGAATAACACCCATAGACACCCGCTGGGAGTGCAAGGGGCTTGCTGGTTGACCAGTAAAAGTTTAAAAGAGCGAAGGATTCGTTCGCACTTGTCGAAGCGAGAAATCCTACTGAACTTGTTGGAATACTGGCTAAAATAAAACGGAAGTGTAGTGTTTTGACTGAGTTGCAGCCCCGGAGGACCGATGCAAACTCGAAATGAAGAACGACACATGGTGTTCGTGAATGATATATGCGGAAAAAAGGAAGTTGGACTTCGGAGTCACATAACCAGTACTAAGCAAGTATGTGAAAATAAGCAGTCGAGCGTAGAGGTACACTCGGTGGTGTGGCCTCCGAGTGAACCTGATGTGTGAATTATGGAATACTCGGGAAGACGAAAATAACAGAACGTAAAATGACTTAGCTGTCTGAAGGCGCGCAGGGCGGTCGAGTGGTGATGAGGTGACCAACCGATTGACGACGCGCGGGGCGGCCGAGTGATGATGAGGTGATCAACCGATGGCGACGCGCGGGGCGGCCGAGTGGTTATGAGGTGACCAACCGAGTGGCGACGCGCGGGGCGGCCGAGTGGTGATGAGGTGACCAACCGAGTGGCGACGCGCGGAGCGGCCGAGTGGTGATGAGGTGACCAACCGAG
>NC_041393.1:25244118-25250148 GCF_002162155.2 Triticum dicoccoides | reverse complement strand
TGAACGGTTCCGCGGAGTGATAATGTATGGGGCCTCCGAGTGAAGTAGAGCCGTCCCGCGGAGTGGCGATGTATGGGGCGTCTGATAGAAGTGGACGCGTTCCGCGGAGTGACGACGCGCGGGCCTCTGAATGAAGTAGACGCATCCAACGAAGTGATGATGTGCGGGGCCTCCGAATGAAGTAGAGGTGTCCCGCGGAGTGGCGACGCGCGGGGCCTCCGAGTGAAGTGGACGCGTTTCGCGGAGTGGCGATGCGCGGGGCGTCCGATCGACGAAGATGCATCCATATCGGAGTGGTGGCTCACGGGCCGTCCGAGTGTTGTAGACGGGTTGAATGCAGTGGTCATGGTCGTTGCTGTGGAGGATCGGCCGAGTGGACCCCGTGGCCTCACGGCCGAGTGAGCCCTTGCATGTACGCAGAATCTTGCTGAAGCTGGGCGGGGGACGAGAGGTCAACTTGGTGCAGCGCTCGGTCAGTAACGGGGCAATAAATCCCTGTTAATTAGGTGTAATTGGTTGGCTAGCCAACGCATGGAAGGAGTAGCCCACGTCTAGACCATGTACGCAGAATCTGCATGTAAGAGGCATTGATTAGCGCTAATTAAGCAAAAAGTTAAAGCGTTAATGTACGTAATGGAAGTTTCCCTTCCCCACGGTCATTCACTGCATGCAGTTCATTGCTATGCCGTGGGGTTTGCCGGACTTGATCTCGCGGCCCCGGAAGGCATCGAACTCGTCGGGTACGGGACCGTCGGAGGCTCCGGAGAGCAGCTCGGAGACCGTCGAAGTCGCGGTCGTCTCAGGCGTGCCTGATGCGGAGCAGCACGTCGACGAACACGACGACGCCGATGGGCACGGAGTAGCCGACTATGGCGTTCCGGGCCGGGCTGCGATCGCCGGAGTCGCGCGTGTGTGGGGCACTGCGTTTCTATCGCAGGGGCCACCGCACTGCAGCTGACCAGAGGACGAGGCCGTCGAGTGTGAGAGGTTCGAGGACGGCATCGAGGCCGAAGACGACGATCGGCGGACGGCGTCGGTGTCAATGCGTGGAAGCGCGACGTCGGCGTCGTAGATGGAGTCGGAGACGACGGGTGGACGGCGCCGACGTTCATGCATGGGGGCGCGACGATGGTGTCGCAGACGAGACCGTAGATGGCAACGCGTGGATGGCGTCGCTTCATCGCCTCGGAGCAGAACCAGCGATCAGAACGGAGCGAGGTGTCCCTTTCGCCGCTTCTTCTCCTTATGATTGATCACGCATGGGTGATGTCTGATCCTGATCCTTTTCTTTGCATGCATGGTGTGATGGCCAGAATTCTAGCAGCCAATCTCTCTCACGACCGTCGTCGATCTGTTGCCAAAAATTGATGAAGAAACCATTTGCACCATGGTTCGACAGACGCCATGCCCCATGGTGGGCGCCAACTGTCGTGGTTCTAAGTCTGACAGTAGAATAGTGGTAGGATAACGGAGCATGATCTATCGAGATGCATATGGGTGACACAGTGGTTTTAGCGAGCCTCTCACGATGGAGATAACGACCCTACGTCTCGTGCTCCGGAGAGGCTTTGTTTTTATCTGAGTATATATCCGGAGATTACAATGTGTGTGTAAGCGAGGAACGGATCCCCATGCCTGAGCTAAGTCCTGAGACTAATGGTGAAAAGAGAGAGAGGTGGAAGAAAAGAGCCCCCCCTAGTCTAGTGGTGGGGGGTGGCTTATATAGAGTGCGCCACCTCCTCACCTCCTATGTTACAAAGTGGGGTATGAATTCTATAATGACAGCCCACTATTAAGCCTTCACTATTAGAAAGATGCCGACTGCTTTGCTGCCTGCTGGTCTTCGTATATCCGAGTGAGTCGTACGGTCGAGTGGTGAACTGTCATCCGAGTGGATGGTATGTTGCTTGGTCGAGTGGACAGTGTGTCTGTATGAAATTGACCTGGGTCCACATGTTGTGTGGACCCCACGCTTCATGATATCTCGACCCTTCGTGGGCCTACCTGTTATGTATATCCCCAACAGGTGCTTCATCAAGTTCCCATCCTCCGCCTCAACTCAAGAAGAAGCCTGCCAACAAGCCGAAGCCGAGGGGCAAGACTGTGACTGAGATGACTGCCAAGGAATTCTGGGAAAGGCATCGCCGCAACCCCTATGCGGAAGACCAAGAACCCACTTTGGTCAACCATCCGTTCTGGAATCGTTTTCAGTTTGCCATCTACTTTGATGTGATCAAGGCCAAGAAGAATCTCTATGTTGATGTGCGCTCCATCGACACGGATGCTATGGAGAAGGACCCTGAGTACTTTGGCGAAGCCCTTCAGATGTGCTCTCAACTGAACATCCTCAGAATCATGCAGTTCAACAAGGACTTTGATGCAAATTTGGTGGCTCAATTCTATGCCACTGTTCATCTCGGGACTGATGCAGAAAGGACTCTGACTTGGATGACAAATGGCAAGTTGCTTTCTATCAAGTGGAAGGCCTTCATGGAGTTACTTGGGGTGGAAGATCATGAGCTTGAGACTCTAGTTGGCTTCCGCCCTCACCGCAATACCACCTCCACTCACAAGCAAGCTCTCTGGCCCTACTGTTCTGTAATGATTCACCCCGTGACTGAGAAGGAAACCTATGAGTTGACTGCCTTTCTGGACAACCTTCACCATGTTTTCGAGGAGACTCTATTCCCTCATATCGGGAATCTGGATATGGTCCACTTCTATCTTGTGGATATGCTACTCTTCTGCCAGCATGAGAAGGAAACAAACACTAGCGAGTCCCTGGACATCTCTCATGTTATGTGGTCTGAACTTCTTTCTGCCGTTTCTAAGCGCAAGTGCCTGATCTATGGCCGGTTTATCATGTTGCTCACTGAGAAGGCCTGGGCACATGTCTATCCCAAGGTTATGCTGGAAACTGGAGAATTAGTTTCTCATGAGATCAAGCGTCTAAGGAAGAAGGACAATTGGGGCACCCCGGCTCCTAAATCTGGGGGTCCATCTACTGCTGCTGACATGGATACTGAGAGCGAGGCTGAGGCCGATGATGATGAGGACTATGAGCCCTCTGGAGTGGAGCCCTCTTGGGCAAAGAAGCTTAAGCGTAAGATGAAGAAACTCTTCTGCATGGAGTCTCATGGCCAGTACATGTCTCATGTCTCTGAGAAGAAGGCCCACAGTCGTCACAAGGAGCTCATGCATCAGTTGGGTGCAACTGTTAACAGTGGGTCTGAGGGCAGGATCACTGATGAGGAGGAGCGGGTTCAGGAGCACTGCCAGTGGACCGATTCAGACGCCGAGCAGTTTCTGACCAAAGACGGCGATGCAGACGATCCCGCTAGGATGTGATGTTCGAGATCCTCAGTTCGCTATCACCTGGAGCCGTAGCAATGCTCTTTGCCTTTTTGGTGTCTCGATGCCAAAGGGGGAGAGAGTATATGGATTTGTGTCGTTGTCAAGTTGCGAGTGTGTGTGTCTTTGTGGTCTGTTGTGTCGTTGCTTTCTCTTGTCGTTTGCTTGTTTGGTTTTGTGCCTGTGAGACCTAGTTCTAGTCATATGGTATGAGACATATGCTACCTTATCCTTTTTTATCTATGTCCATCAAGTACTTTGGTAATTTGTGAGTTGCATGCTTATTCTGTTATATACCCTGCTCACACGTACCCATATGCTTAGGTTGTTGGACTATAAAAGATAGGGGGAGTGTTGATCCTAATGTATGTGCTTTGCATTCCAGAGGCACTACTAATTAGGTGCACACATTCAGGGGGAGCCCGTCTATATTTTGTAGTTCTAAGTATTTCTTTATTCTTGTTCTATCCCTGTGCAAATCCCTTGTTGTCATCAATCCACCAAAAAGGGGGAGATTGTTAAGGCATATCTCTCTCGATGTAGTTTTGGTGATTAATGATAACATGTTTGCGGACTAATCGCGTGCTTTGAGCATTTCAGAGATCTATCCTTTGGCACGAGACGATTCCTTCCCCTCGGAGTTTTAATCAAGACGGTGTAGCTCTTTCGTTTGTGTTTTGGTGGACATGTTTCGTAGGAGTCACCGTACTATCAAGAGGGGATCCGCTGTTGGTAAGGCTAGGGTGGAATCAACACGTACACATCCGTTTTGCACCCACTGAGCCTTCCCGCTTCGATGGAGGCTTTCTTCCCCTTCTATGGGTTTTAGCTTGGTCCCAGCGGTAGTACCGTGGTGCGCAGCGGTAGTACCGCTCAAGATCCACAGGCGGCAGTACAGCTCTGCAGCGGTAGTACCGCCTGTGGGTCCTCAGCCGTAGTACCGCTGCGGTACCGGGCTCCTACCGTGTCGGCTCGAGGGGGTCGCCCCTCGTGTCGGATTGTGCGGCACTAAGCAGCGGCAGTAGAAGCGGTAGTACCACTCGAGAGCGGTAGTACCGCCCTACCACCGCGGCAGTACCGCTCTGGGTCCATCCCCTGCCCATCTGCTTGTCCTCCCTGGCTGCACGGCAGTACCGTGAGGGGGAGCGGTAGTACCCGCTGGGGCTAGCGGTAGTACCGCTGCCCCCTGCGGTAGTACTGCCCTCTGCGGTGTTGTTCTGTGGGGTAACGGTTGGATTGTTCCCCCCACTATAAAAGTGGGTCTTCTTCTCCAAAGTTGACTCACCTCTTCCCCCAAAGCTCCATTGTTGCTCCAAGCTCCATTTTCGCCCGATCTCTCTCCCTAGCCAATCAAACTTTTTGATTTGCTCGGGATTGGTTGAGAAGGCCCCGATCTACACTTCCACCAAGAGAAATTTGATTCCCCCCACTAATCCCTAGCGGATCTTGTTACTCTTTGGTGTTTGAGCACACTAGACGGTTGAGGTCACCGCGGAGCCATAGTCCATTGTGGTGAAGCTTCGTGGTGTCATTGGGAGCCTCCAATTAAGTTGTGGAGATTGCCCCAACCTTGTTTGTAAAGGTTCGGTCGCCGCCTTCAAGGGCACCAATAGTGGAATCACGGCATCTCGCATTGTGTGAGGGCGTGAGGAGAATACGGTGGCCCTAGTGGCTTCTTGGGGAGCATTGTGCCTCCACACCGCTCTAACAGAGACGTACTTCCCCTCAAAAGGAAGGAACTTCGGTAACACATCCTCGTCTTCACCGGCTCCACTCTTGGTTATCTCGTGCTTTTACTTGTGCAAGCTTATTTGTGTTGTATCCCTTGCTTGCTAGTGTACTTGTTGTTGTTGCATCATATAGGTTGCTCACCTAGTTGCATATCTAGACAACCTACTTTGATGCAAAGTTTAATTTGGTAAAGAAAAGCTAAAAATTGTTAGTTGCCTATTCACCCCTCCCCCTCTAGTCAACTATATCGATCCTTTCAGCCGCCACCTCCCAGAGATCCGCGGACTGCATCGACGAACCACCAGCCAGATCCGAGATCACACCACCACCAGAGCCGGGGACCGCGGAGCCAACACCCTCTCCCATGGCCGCCTCCGCGCGGGCCTGCTCATCGCGCTGTAGTCCCTCTGGTCCGGCAGCCCAGGCATCACGCTCTCGAGCCACCTGCCCGCGAGCCGCCTGCTCCGCCTCGAGCTTGGACCGAAGCATTGCCTTGTACTCCAGATCTGCGCCCGCCTTTGCCAAGCCCTCACACCGGCACTTGTGGCCGGAGACCGCCCACTGGAGGAACCCCGCGACTTATACATGGAGAGGACGGCCGCAAACAAGAGGGAGAGGGGAGGAGGAGGAGTGGATCTGAGGAAAGTGTGAATGGGGAAGCGCAGTCGTCGCACGTCGGCATTGGATGCGGGGAACCCTAGAAATAGGGGAGCGGCTCCCTTGCGGACCCATAAATGCCCAGAGCTAGCCAGGCTGAGGCCACCAGAGGGGGGCGGGGAGGGCAGGCTAGGAGGGGGCTGGGCCACACGCGGCCCATGGCCCAAGTCGGGTAGGGGAGGGAATACGACAAGGAAGGAGAGAGGAGGAGGCCCACCAGGCCCAACGGATACAGGTCCAGCCCATCCCAGGGGCCCACTAGCCCCCGGACCAGCAGGCAGATCTAGGGTT
>NC_041393.1:25237042-25243960 GCF_002162155.2 Triticum dicoccoides | reverse complement strand
AACCGCCGAAACCAGCGAGCTCGGCCCCGCCGGCGACACCGCCGCCAACCCTTGGGATGGGAAGGAGGGGGGATCCACCTCCCCTAGAGATGAGCAGCGCCCTGGCACCGACCCCAAGACACCACATGCCGGCGAGGGAAAAGGAACCTTGCCAGAGACCCAACGCCGAGACACGCGAGACCAACCAGGTTCCACCGACAAGGAAAAGGCCGGCCGACTGGGTGCGGGTCCCTAAGGTCTAGCATCATATGGACTCGGTATGTAGCACGCCTGTAAGGTCTACCCCGCCGATAACACAGCCATACTCGCGGACAGTTTCTTTCTTGAATATGCATACGTGGGGTGATCAGTTTAGTTAGCTGTACAGTCTCCTATGTACAGACTCATACAGTTGCACCTGAATTCAGTCTCCTATGTTCATCCAGATAGAAAATTCAGGTGACATCTTTGTCCTCGTTCAGAATTCAGGTGCTCGGCATCAAAACAACACACGAGACACTAAAAACAGCTCAACTGAAAACACGATCACCAGCTCCCAGGAAGAACCCACTACATTTTTCATTTACGCCCAATGCGTAGCCTAAAAGAAACTGAAAAAGTTCGAGGATCATCGACTCATTGCCAGAAACTGGAAACACCACATCTCAAAAAAAAAAAAAAACTGGAAACACGAGATGAAACCGGGCGCAACGAAAAACAATATCGGCAGCTCAATGGAAGAACCAGCTGCAGTATAACCGAAATGCGTCATCTAAGAGAATCACAGGATCATTATCACACCGCAAGAACCACTGCGTGTTCCATTTATGCAAAATACGTCCATCATCCAAAAGGAACGCGGCACCAAAACAGACAGACAGACAAGGGTTCCCCCTGTCCTGTCAGGAGATCGGAGCAAGTTTAGCTAGCAGAAGAAGCACGAGGGCTGCTGAGTTTTCTGAACCTATATCTATCCACAATTCTACATGCAAGAGTAGGCGTCCAGTTCTGCTGTCATTGTGTCCGAGGTGGCGAAACTTCAGAAGAGGTGAACTGACAGGACTCCTGCTCTGATCTTGCTCTACTCTGCGTCAACATTCGGGTGTCGCAGCGCATTGTAGGCTGAATTAGCAGAAATAAATGAGTTAAGCGGAAGACCGAAAACAAATAATAATATAAGGGATGATAAGATCAAGACAACAAAACTGAAAACCTATAACAAGGTCAAAAAGGCAAAACCTGAAACTATATAATGTGCAAGGAACTACACAGCAAATGTTACAAAATGACAGGCCTTTTAGGTTCCATAATTTCTACTAGCAGCAAATGTTGCGAAATGGACGAACTGAATTATCTGAATCAAGAACAGAAATGTGGAACCAGTAGTTTTTACTAGCTTCAGACCATCTTTTGCCATGTGTCCACACACTGATAAGTCCACATGGCATTTACTACTTACATTCAACTACTTCTAATTTTCAGACGAGTTCCAAAATCCTAACAAAACCTATCATAAAATCCTTTTTCCAAGCATGATCAGATTAGCACTCCACTAAAGTAAGACTCCAGATATCATGTTCATGCAGCAAATAGTCTCTACACCAACATCTGTGCATTTTGCAACAACAGATTTCAAGACCACCAGCACGTTTGTTGCCAAAGGATATCATCAGTAGGAAGCAGATCAACAAATCCAAATCTCAGAGTTTTACAAAACAATATGGAGTAAGAAAAACAACAAGACCGAGAATACATCTCATGTGCAAAACCAGAAAATAATATGGTGTGCAGAAACTAGATTTAATTTAGTATTGTATAGGAACTTGAAATTTGTTCGCAGGTTAATCCAACCCAAGTAAAAATGGTCTAAATAGAACGGATAACTCCATCAAGCTTTACATAATCTTAAGTCCCATAATTTGGCCTGTTAAGGCTGAAAAGAGATTAATCAACTGATTTGGCCTTTTAAGTTCCATAATTTTTACACACAATTGTTTTTACTGAAACGATTTGCTGATTGTGAGTAGTACGAAACCAACACTTTCCATATCAAGGTTGTGTGCAAACATGTTATCAAATGATCTGTCCCTACAGCAGTTATCTACAAGACTACGATAGTTTCAGACATTTACATCCTAACAGTTTCAGTTAACTATTTTTCATACTACAGTAATTTCAGTAAACTGTTTCTCTGACTATAACAGTTTCAGCAAACTGGTTCAGGCACAAGCAGATTAGCACCCCCAATAAAATACAAACTCAAAGATCATTAGGAGATCATTAAGAAGTTGGGACATGGACAGTGGCTCTCACCTGGGGTCCCGGAGAGGAACACGACAATCCAGAAGGTTCCGTAAGAGGTCGCCGCGGGGCAGGTCGACGAAGAGCGGGGTCAGACGCCCGTGGCGGCCGGCTTGGACGCACATTACGAGGTCGAAGGGTTGACGGCCTTCCAGGACGAAGCGGGTGTGCCTGGCCAGCTCGTTCCTCAGGTGGAACACGGACCTCCCCCTGAACTGGAACGTGGACCAGCAGTACTGGGTGTAGACGGGGCCGTCAGGCTCCGACACCATGTACCGGATCTGCCGCCACATCACCGGCTCGCGCCAGAAAATCGTCGGAGGGGGGCTCTGCAGTTTGGTAGCAAAGAACCATTGTTATGCTCACTAGTACTCTGAATTTTCTGATGGAAAACACAAACGCAACCAACGGCAAGAACTGCACCCAAATTTGGAAGAATGGGATTAACACAACTCGCAATCCCTGCAGTTGAACTGCGATACCCAAGAACCCAATTCGCTCAGTCGATAGGCGCCGCTGGAAGCAATTCGAGAGTTGTCAAGAAGCGGGTCATGGCGAGGCGAGCTCACCTGAATCGGGCCTGGAAGGCCAGGCGTGCCGTCTCTGGCGGGGATGGGCTCGATGGTCCAGTACATCATGGCGCTGACGTTGTCGCTGGCTACGACGGTGACGCCGGTGTTCCAGGGGCGGTACTTGCCGTTGGCGCGGAGGTAGCGGCCGCCGGCGTCGCGGAGCAGGACGTCGTCCCCGAAGCCTGACCTGACGGCCCGCCACATGATGGCCTGCACCTCCGTCTGGTCGTAGTCGCGCTGCCCGGCGCGGAAGCCGCGGTGGCCGCGCGGCGCCCGCGTGGCCGTGGTGGCGAGGTAGCGGCCGTAGGTGGCGCTGTAGAGGAGCAGGTACACGCCGTTGCCGTTGTAGATGTGCACCGTCCACGCCTGGTTCATCGAGGCGCGGCGCGCGCGGAGGGAGACGCCCTGGACGTCGTCGTCGGCGTGGAGGTACTTGCCGATCACGCGGCTCCGCAGCCGCACGTGCTGGCCGTCGTGGAACCGATCCATCGGTCGCCGCCGGCGCTGGACCGCCGGAGAGCAGAGGCGGCGGGCGCTACGCGGTGGAGAGAGAGGTGGGGGGGCGAGACGGAGGTGGGGACGGTGGGTTCTTGGTTTCTTGGGGCTCCGGCGAGGAGGAGGAAAGGGGAGGGAAAAGCCGTTGGGCGCCAAGGCGGGGTATTTCAAGGTACCTGAAACCGTCGCAGTACCGGGCCTTGGGCGCAAGGTGGGCTTGTGGGCCGACCTCTCGGCCCGGGCCATAACCCCGCGCGGGCCCGTAGGACCTCTCCATCCTTTCTCCGCACAGACGCGTGGCGGCGGCGGAGGCGGCCGTGGTCGGCAGCGCCGCTCCTTCTTCCCTGGCCCGGCGAGCCGCTCCCTCCACCCTTCCCCAGCACGCCAGCTCCCTCTTGAGGCGCGGAACGGAGGCCAGCATTGCTCTGCCCTGGCTTGCCTCAAGCCCTAAGCCGCCCGGCACTGCCGAAGCGAGGCAGCGGCGAGGACGAGGACCACCATCAGATCCGGCGAGGCGCGACTGATTCGGCGTGAGCGTGCTTGCTCCTCGGCTCGCTACTGGATTCGCAGTTCGCGGCTTGCTTCTAGTCGTGTGTGGTGTGCTCTGTTGCTGCCGCCCTGCCTGAATGCCTCTATTCCTGTAAGAATGTGCATTGTCTGCTGGTGTTTGTTAAGCTTGATCTAATGTCAATTCTAAAAAAAAATTAAATAATAATAGTAATAATCATGTGCCACTTCATCGTCTGTAATTGTGTTATACGGAGTTATTGAGTTTTTTTTAATGCGTGATACGGAGTTAGCACTCTTCTCACATATAACCGTTGCTGACACCTAGGAGCCAGTTGCGCGCGGCGATTATTATTAGCCTATTCCATGCCCTAAAATTGTCAATAATATAGGAACAATATATTTTCTAGAAGATTTTTGATGGCATACATTATCCCTATACTTTTAGGGTCCTTAAAATTTTGGAGTTGTGATGGGACGGAAGTTTCTGTGCTATACTTCTGCCATCAGCCACCCTCCGTCATCTCTTGCCACCGCATGCCTACTCGAGCCGTGCAACCTTCCTCTGCTGCTCCTCCTGGCACCTCAACCCCTGCCTGTGTCGGCAACCTCCATCTGTGCCTCCTCTCGACACCTCAACCCCTGCACACGTCGGTAACCTCCCTTTGACGCCCTTCGACGCGCCATGGCCATCATCCCTGGGTAGTTTGTTGTCGGCATCCTTCCCTCGTCTGGCGCTCCTGAGCTATCTTCGTGCCTCCAAGAATCATTCACTGGTCTTTGCGAGCCACCTCCGCACCTCCCTCCTTCCCACACCATGTGGAAGCCATGCGGACAATGGTCGACGTCGTGAGGTTCGATGTTGTCTATTAGGCGTCTAGCATAGCCAACACATGATTCTTCGCTACTTAGAATCTCTTCACTTTGGCTACCTCCTTATTGTGCTCGGCGGGCAGCACCATTGAACATGCATGGTGTTTGACAATTTGTGTGCAAGGTATTTTTGTTTTCTTTCTTTTCATGCAAATTGATGATGTGCAATGACATTGCTACTTGATCAAAATGAGATGTTTAGCAACATTGTTGCTTGATCAAAATCATGATGTTTACTTGATCAAAATGGGACAGAAGCTTTGTACAGCTTCCCCCTTCTGTTTTGTCCTTGCATCCTCGGTCACCGCATGTCACCCCCTGCCATCGCATGCCTCCCTGGGTCATGCAACCAACCTTTGCAACTCCTCATTGTACCTCGGAACGTCCCCGCGTTAGCAACCTCCCTATGTCGCCCTTCTCCATAGCCATCGCCTCGAGTAGCTTGGTGTTAGTCGCCTTCGTCTGTCTGGCATTGTTGGGCTATCCACTGTTGGTCGTTGTGAACAACCTCTACACCTCCGTCCTCCCTCCTCCCCACACCATGTCGGAGCCACGCAGACCAAGGTCGATGTTGTGATATCCGGTGCGGTCGGCTTGATGCCTAGCACGGCCCGCATGAGGTACGATACTGCTCATTCTCCCCACGCCGGCTACCTCCCCTTAGTGGTTCTCCAATCGGCGGCGCAAATGAAACCTGCATCGTGTTTGAAAATTTGTGTGCAATGTAATTTTGTTTTGTTTCTTTTCATGCAATTTGATGATGTTCAATGACATTGCTACTTGATCAAAATCATGATGATGTTCAATGACACTGGCACTTCATTTTTTCTAGATGAACTCACCTCAGAAAAGAATATTTTTAAGATTCATTGCCATGGAGGAGGACAATGAATTTCATTAGCGTGATGGTGACTTCCTGAGGATTAAATCTTTCAGCATATGTGACATCTACGTGGACAGTAGTTTCATTATGTTCCATCCATCATGTTCGATTTGTATTAGTCATTTGAAACATGTGTTGTGTTTGAATTTGAATATGAAATTTTCAAATTATGGATTTGTAGTAATGATGAATAATACTAAATGAAATCTGAAATCACTTTTGACTTCGTTGCAGAAATGCTAAGAGATAACTTGCTAGGTCGATAACCATACCTTTCTTGTAATTATGAGTTATCAAAATATAAAATATAAACGTCTGCTTCCAAGAATATAAACATACCTAATTATTACTAGGAAATAGCAAAAACAATATTGGACGCCCGAATTACCAAAAGAATGTTAGAGAGTTTAAGGACATCTTCAACGCTGACCCACAAACCGGACACCGCATCAGTCCGCAGACAGGGACCAGTCCGCGGACATGGATGCGGGAGCTGGCCATCGAAAACTAGCCGCATAGGTCCAGCAATCCAAACAAGTTTGAGAAAAAAAAAGGTTTTTGTGCCCAGCAGAGCCGAAGCATCCATTGAACATCTCTATTCTCTACGGAAGAAAGGTACTCCAGCTCGGAGCGCTCTCTTCAACTTGCGAGTATGCTGAGACGTTGGATTTCAGATGCACGGTGGACGAGTCTTGGCGCCGAAACGGCCACTTCATTTGAATTAAACTGAACCTGTACAAGTGCCGAATTCTTCAGAGAACGGATTCAGGTCAAGGACACCCTTCTCCGACCACTCCGACAGCGTCTAGTGCGCCATCCACCTCAAGATGAGGGTCGCCGAGGCCGTCTGCCAGGAGGCCCACTACACCAGGGCGCACGCCCTCACCGAGCCCGTCGACGTCTACGGCAAGAGTGGGTCGACCGAGTGCGGCAAGGCCAACCAAGGTGTCGTTGACATGGATGACGGCTATCGGTGCTAGCTTGGTCGGATCGTGTGCCTGCTTGTATACCATACGTTACGGGTGCAAGCTAGCTGCATTGCTGCAAGGACGGTATGCCCTGATTGTGAGGTGCCTCCGCGTTGCGAATTCAGAACAAGGATTCACAGCAATATAACTAGCAGACTTCGCTGCATGTACTTGATCTCAGAAACGGCAGTGATCAGTGTACTGAAACTAGAGCGGAAAGGGACGCATAAAGACAATTAATCTTCAGGGCAGCATTATTATCGGGGTTTCATGAGAGGCCCTTGCAAGGATCTATCTCACGGATTCAACAGAGGTAGGTAGGTCCAGAATTTGGGATGAG
>NC_041393.1:25227069-25236859 GCF_002162155.2 Triticum dicoccoides | reverse complement strand
CTCTGGCGACACGGGGGAATCCCAGCCGCCGGCGCTAGCACCTCCCTTCGCCGCCCTCCCCGCATCGCCGCCGCCGGAGGGCCGGCCGGCGAAGCCACGCCGGGCCCCAGGAAGGCGGTGGCGGGGCGCATCTGTCCTCTCGCGCGCTCCCCCGCCCACCAACCTCACATCTCGCGGCGGCTGGCTCCTGTTGGTCCGGCAGGGCTCCGGCGTGCCCTGGCCGCGCGGATCTGGTTCGCCCCCACCACCTCCATCCCTCCCCGCGCGCGTATCCGAGATTCCCCGGCCGTCACGGGCGTTCCCACCACCACCGTAGCGGCTGACCCCACTCCTTCCGGTTCGGCGGGGGGTGCGGCGTTCTTTGGCAGCGGCCATGGACGCTCATCCCCATGGTCCTCCCCTCCCCCCGGCGGCGCGGCCTTGCGTGTCGCTAGCGCTTCGGTTGGGTGCGGACATGTGGCCGGTTGCGTGGGTGCACGCATCCTGCTTGCGCAGGCGTCCCCCCTCCTCCGGCGGCTCTTCCTCCCCCATGATTCAAAGGTAACGGCTTTCGTGCGGCAGTGGTGAGGTTCCAATGGTAGCGGCAGACGAGGGGCGCCTCGCGATGGGTTCTTTGTTGCGCTGCTTCGGCTCCGGCAGCTTCGACCCCGCGTTCTCCGGTGTTCAAGGCTTGCCGGCGTTTCCTCCGGGCGGCTTCGGCCTCGGCGCCAGTAGTTGCGTCTCTTCCAGCTAGCCTGGTTCGCCGATGTTTCGACGGCCACGGCCACGGAAGCTCGGATCTACGTCTCTCCAGTCCTAGCTTGCCGGCGTTGCCGGTCGCCGTCGTCCCCCCACTGCGGTGGTCTTTGCTTCGCCACCGGCCCTACCCTGTACACCCCAAAGCCTCCGCCTTTGGCATGATCCTTTGTTCATGGGTTCAGAGGCAGTGCCACCCTCCGGCGGCAGGTGCAGCCCCACCAATCCAACCAGAGTCGGCTTCCTTATCCTCGACTCCATTATCAGTGGATATGGGATTGAGCAGCCTCAGGCCAGGGAGAAACCCCTGCTCAGCTTGCCCGTGCTGGCAGCGGCGGCGCCTGCGGGTGTCGCTTTCCTTCTTGGAGGCGCTGCCACGGCCTTTTGCTACGCCCCTCTTCGAGCTCAGGGGAAACCCTAGGTCTGGCTTCTCCGGACCGGATGGCGACTACGTCTCAGCGTTGTCTTCCTTCTTGAAGGCGCTATCTTGCTCGCTCGCGGTGTCCTCGGTGTTGGCCTCGATGTTTCCGTTCGTGTCATGTATTGTACCATTCACCGTACTTCTTCTATTCCTCCTATCAATGAAATGATACACAAGCTTTGCGTATTCGCGAAGAGAGAGAGAGATGCGCTGAACTAGGAGGGTTTCAGACTTTCTCCAGACAGTTTAGAATGCCCTGTTCGTTCAGTACAGAGGAGAACAAATAACTCACGCGCACACACACAGCTACACGGACACACATAGGTCGATCGGCACCCCTGGCAATCCCCGTTACCCGAGCATTTAACAAAAAACAACTACCACATTTCATGAAACCGTGCCTACAAACTACCACTTTATAAATTTGTGCCGAAAACTACCACTTTTTCACTAATCTTTGACTAAAAACTATCATGTTCGGAAAGTGCCCGATTCGCCTCTTCTAAACGCGTTTCTGACTGATTGGGCCCACCTGTCAGCATCAATCTTCCTCCTCCTCCTCTGCATTTCCTCGAACACGTCATGTGCACTCCGGCGCTGGTCTCCCAGTCGAGGCAATGGCAGCCTGCCGGACCGCTCCGTCGGCGTTCGGCGCTTCCTCCTTCTCCCGTCCCCTCCCTCCCCCCCTCTGGCGAAGGGGATTGCAAAGGCGGGGGCGTCGGTTGGCAGGGCCGAGCGGGGGTTGGCGAGGCCTTGGCACGATGGCGGCCGCCATGGCCGAGGTGAGCAGGCGGCTCGGCTAGGAGGGAGGCGGCGCAGGTGGCGGGGCTCGCTGGCTGGCGGGGCAGAGCGGCGGGTGGCGCGGGAGGCCCGAGCGGTTAGTGGTGCGGCCTTGGCGTGTTTGGCACGAAGGCGATGGCCATAGCCGGGGCGAGCGGGCGGCTGGGTCATTCCAGCGGAGCTCGGCTAGAAGGGAGGAGGACGACACAGGTGGTGTTGCTCGCCGGTCGGCGGTGGGGGCGGGTGTGGCGCGTGGCTCACGTGCATCTCCCGCGCGGGCGGCGGTGCGAGCATCTTCGCCGTGCAGCCGGCGGCGGCGTAGGAGGGCAACCCGGGGCTGTGCGGCCCGCCGCTGAAGCACGCGTGCTCCATCCCGTCCTCGCTCTCCAATCCGCCCAACGCCACCGACTCGCCGCCGACGTTCATGGCCATCCCCATGTCAACGCTTACGTGTGGGCTTAACTAGTCAGAAACGCGTTTAAAGGAGTTAAATCGGAATCCTTTTAGACATGGTAGTTTTTTAGTTATGATTCGTGAGAAAGTGGTAGTTTTCGGCACAAATTTATAAAGTGGTAGTTTATAGACACAGTTCCACGAAATGTGGTGGTTTTTTGTTAAATACTCCCATTACCCTGACAAGTGGGTCCACAATCGAAAGGCTTGTCGTCCGTCCGTCACACCTCAAGTCGTGGACGTGCCATTTCAGATAATCTTTCCCACTTTCAGAATCTTAGGCTCTGCGATTTCCGTCATAAATCGTTGGCATGCTGAATGTCATCTACAGGAAACGATGTTTTATCAACCGACTGATTCCAGCCCAAGTGTGTCGGGATACCTGCGATGTTCCATGTTGACTTTCTTACCTATCATCAGAATCATTACTGGCCAGTACTAGCCATTCCGTAATTAACAGCAAAGATACAGTTACGCAGCTTGGTTTTGGCGAATCTTATGTGATAAGCAGTCAGGCCTCATGTCACATGTACTGCAGCCGTCCCGTTTCCAGCACATCACTAATCTCAATTTGTTAAAACAAGACAGCAAAGGAAGAAGGCAGCTTATATGTACATAAAAAAATTCTGAAAACAGTGTTGCTGGATAAAATCTGAATTTTTGTTCACGCATTACAAATTCCTTCACCGCTCCTTGACCAACACCCAAAACAGCAACAGCCACAAACTAAATCACCAGCTCACAGGAAAAAAATAATGCATTTTCCAGTTATGCTGAATGTATCGTCTAAAAAAATGCAGAACCATCGACTCATTGCAAGAACACTACAGTGTTCTTTCTAAAAGAAAAGAACATCTACAATGTAATGTCGTTTCAAAGGGATACATGATTGTTGGTAGGACACTAGGACTTACTTGTAATTGTGGGAATGTAGAGGGTGAAAACTGTAAAAGCACATGTATATACATCTTGCAGCTGGGAATGAATCAGATAGAGTTCTTCAAAGAAATCTTCTCCTCCTCTCTCTCGTGACCTTCCTCTCACCCGAGCCTCACCCAGGATCTGCAACATGGCATCAGGTCACTAGGTCATGCTACCTCTTGAGCACTGCGTTGGTTTTTCCGTGAAGAGAAAAGGGTGATGCAGCAAAGTAGCGTAAGTATTTCTCTCAGTTTTTTGGAACCAAGGTATCAATCCAGTAGGAGGCTCCTCAAAAGTCCCTCGTACCTACACAAACAAACAAGAACCTCGCAACCAACGCGATAAAGGGGTTGTCAATCCCTTCACGGCCACTTGCGGAAGTGAGATCTGATGGAGATAATAAGATAATATAAATATTTTTGGTATTTCTATGATATAGATTGGAAAGTAAAAGATTCCAAAATAAAGATAGATTGGAAACTTATATGATAAAAGATAGACTCGGGGGCCATAGGTTTCACTAGTGGCTTTTCTCAAGATAACATAAGTATTACGGTGGGTGAACAAATTACTGTCGATCAATTGATAGAAAAGTGCATAGTTATGAGAATATCTAGGCATGATCATGTATATAGGCATCACGTCCGCAACAAGTAGATCGAAACGATTCTGCAGTTACTACTATTACTCCACACATGACCGACTCCTGCCTGCATCTAGAGTATTAAGTTCATAAGAACATAGTAACGCATTAAGCAAGATGACATGATGTAGAGGGATAAACTCAAGCAATATGATATAAACCCCATCTTTTTATCCTCGATGGCAACAATTCAATACGTGCCTTGCTGCCCCTGCTGTCACTGGTAAAGGACACCACAAGATTGAACCCAAAGCTAAGCACTTCTCCCATTGCAAGAAAGATCAATCTAGTAGGCCAAACCAAACTGATAATTCAAAGAGACTTGCAAAGATAACCAATCATACATAAAAGAATTCAGAGGAGATTCAAATATTTCTCATAGATAAACTTGATCATAAGCCCACAATTCATCGGATCTCGACAAACACATCGCAAAAAGAGTTACATCGAATAGATCTCCAAGAAGATCGAGCAGAACTTTGTATTGACATTCAAAGAGAGAGAAGAAGCCATCTAGCTAATAACTATGGACCCGAAGGTCTGTGGTAAACTACTCACAACTCATCGGAGAGGCCTTGGATATGATGCAGAGGCCCTCCATGGTCGATTCCCCCTCCGATGAAGCGTCGGCGAAGGCTCCAAGATGGGATCTCGCGGATACATAAGGTTGGGGTGGTGGAAATAGTTTTTTGTGGTGCTCCTGGATGTTTTCAGGGTACGGGAGTATATATAGGCGAAGGAGGTAGGTCAGGGGAGCCACAAGGGGCCCACGAGGGTAGGGGGCACGCCCATCCCCCAAGGGCGTGCCCTCCTGCCTCGTGGCCACCTCGGCTGCTTCTTGACGTCCACTCCAAGTTTTCTGGATTGCGTTTGTTCCAAAAAGATCGCTCCTAAAGGTTTCATTCCGTTTGGACTCTGTTTGACATTTCTTTTCTTCGAAACACTGAAATAGGCAAAAAAATAGCAATTCGGGCTGGGCCTCCGGTTAGTAGGTTAGTCCCAAAAATGATATAAAAGTGTAAAGTAAAGCACATAAACATCCAAAACAGGTAATATAATAGCATGGAATAATCAAAAATTATAGATACGTTGGAGACGTGTCAAGCATCCCCAAGCTTAATTCCTGCTCGTCCTCGAGTAGGTAAATGATAAAAACAGAATTTTTGATGTGGAATACTACCTAGCATAATTCTCAATGTAATTTTCTTTATTGTGGCATGAATGTTCAGATCCAAATGATTCAAAATAAAAGTTCATATTGACATAAGAAATAATAATGCTTCAAGCATCCTAACAAGACAATCATGTCTTCTCAAAATAACATGGCTAAAGAAAGTTCATCCCTACAAAATCATATAGTTAGGCTATGTTTCATTTTAGTCACACAAAATGCTCCCATCATGCACAACCCCGGTTTCAGCCAAGCAATTGGTTCATACTTCTTAACGCGCTTCAGCTTTTTTCAACTCTCACGCAATACATGAGCGTGAGCCATGGATATAGCACTATGGGTGGAATAGAATATGATGATGGAGGTTGTGTGGAGAAGACAAAAAAAGGAGAAAGTTTCACATTGACGAGACTAATCAATAGGCTATGGAGATGCCCATCAATTGATGTCAATCATGAGGAGTAGGGATTGCCATGCAACGGATGCACTAGAGCTATAAATGTATGAAAGCTCAACAAAAGAAACTAAGTGGGTGTGCATCCAACTTGCTTGCTCACGAAGACCTAGGGCATTTTGAGGAAGCCCATCGTTGGAATATACAAGCCAAGTTCTATAATGAAAAATTCCCACTAGTATATGAAAGTGACAACATAAGAGACTCTCTATATGAAGAACATAGTGCTACTTTGAAGCATGTGTGGAAAAAGATAGTAACATTGTCCCCCTTTTTTATTTCCTCTTTTTTTGGGCCTTCCTTCTTTTTTATTTGGCCTTTCCTTTTTTATTGGCCTTTCTTTTTTTGGCCTTTCTTTTTTTATAAGGGACAATGCTCTAATAATGATGATCATCACACTTCTATTTATTTACAACTCATTGATTACAACTCGATACTAGAACAAGATATGACTCTATATGAATGCCTCCGGTGGTGTACCGGGATGTGCAATGAATCAAGAGCGACATGTATGAAAATTTATGAAGGTGGCTTTGCCACAAATACGATGTCAACTACTTGATCATGCAAAAGCAATATGACAATGATGGAGCGTGTCATGATAAACGGAACGGTGGAAAGTTGCATGGCAATATATCTAGGAATGGCTATGGAAATGCCATAATAGGTAGGTATGGTGGCTGTTTTGAGGAAGATATAAGGAGGTTTATGTGTGATAGAGCGTATCATATCACGGGGTTTGGATGCACCGGCGAAGTTTGCACCAACTCTCAAGGTGAGAAAGGGCAATGCACGGTACCGAAGAGGCTAGCAATGATGGAAGAGTAAGAGTGCGTATAATCCATGGACTCACATTAGTCATAAAGAACTCATATACTTATTGCAAAAGTTTTATTAGCCCTCGAAGCAAAGTACTACTACGCATGCTCCTAGGTGGGAGGTTGGTAGGAGTAACCATCGCGCGCCCCCGACCTCCACACACAAGGAAGGCAATCAAAAGAGCACCCCATGCAACAAATTTGTTACACAACTTTTACCATACGTGCATGCTACGGGACTTGCCAACTTCAACACAAGTATTCTTTAAATTCACAATTACCCAACTAGCATGACTCTAATATCACCACCTTTATATCTCAAAACAATTATCAAGCATCAAATTGATCATAGCATCCAATTCTCTTCCTATTATAGTTTTTATCATACCCAACTTGGATGCCCATCATTCTAGGACCAATTTTATAACCATAGAAAATATCATGCTGTTCTAAAAGACTCTCAAAATAATATAAGTGAAGCATGACCAACAATTCCTACAAAATAAAGCCACTGTCGTGCTCTAAAAGATATAAGTGAAGTACTAGAGCCAAATTATCTAGCTCAAAAGATATAAGTGAAGCACATAAAGTATTCTAATAAATTCCAAATCATGTGTGTATCTTCCAAAAGGTGTGTACAACAAGGATGATTGTGGTAAATTAAAAAGCAAAGACTCATATCATACAAGACTCTCCAAGCAAAACACATATCATGTGGTGAATAAAAATATAGCTCCAAGTAAAGTTACCGATAGACGAAGACGAAAGAGGGGATGCCTTCCAGGGCATCCCCAAGCTTAGGCTTTTGGTTGTCCTTGGATTATATTGGGGTGCCATTGGAATCCCCAAGCTTAGGCTCTTGCCACTCCTTATTCCATAGTCCATCAAATCTTTACCCAAAACTTGAAAACTTCACAACACAAAACTCAACAGGAAATCTCATAAGCTCCGTTAGTGCAAGAAAGAGAAACCACCACTTAAGGTACTGTAATGAACTCATTATTTATTTATATTGGTGTTAAACCTAATGTATTCCAACTTCTCTATGGTTCATACCCTCCCTATACTAGCCATAGACTCATCAAAATAAGCAAACAACACACGAAAAACAGAATCTGTCAAAAACAGAATAGTCTGTAGCAATCTGTAACTTTCGAATACTTCTAGAACTCCAAAAATCCTACCAAAATAGGAATTCCTGGGAAATTTGTGTATTAATTTACTGCAAAAATAATCAACTAAAAATCACATTCCTGTGATTTATTAAAATTATTCTCGTGTGCGCAAAAGTTTCTGTTTTTCAGCAGAATCAAATTAACTATCACCGTAGGTTATCCTATAGGTTCTACTTGGCACAAACACTAATTAAAACATAAAAATACATCTAAAGAGAAGCTAGATGAATTATTTATTACTAAACAGAAGCAAAAATCAAGGAACAAAAAAAAAATTGGGTTGCCTCCCAACAAGCGCTATCCTTTAACGCCCCTAGCTAGGCATAAAAGCGAGAATAGATCTAAGTATTGACATCTTTGGTATTGGGAAAGAAAAGAGAATTCCTTTCTATTGCATTCATTCTTCTATTTTGGGAAAGCAAATTGCATTAATGGAGGAAGAAAGATTAAGCACGTTACGGAAATTTGCATCTAAGCTAGCCTTCATTTCTTTGATAATTTCGTTTTGATAAAAGCATAAGAGAGTGGTGGATTCAACCTGATCATTCATGGGGTGCCCAAATATAGTTTTCATTTTTTCATAAGTATCTATAGCATCCCCTTCAACAAAACCTCCTTCAAAAATAGAATCTAGAACTTGCTTGGAAGAAGCGAGTAAGCCAATATAAAAGCTTTTTAAGTATATCTCAATTTGATATTGTGGCACATAGCTAGCCCGAATCCTTAATAACCTATCCCAAGCATCTTTTAAAGACTCATCAAGTAAATAACGAAAAATTCCGAAGTCATCTTCATCAAAATTATTCAAACTCTCGTTGGTAACACCATTAGGTCTTTCCATAGCATCATTATTTATGAGCTTAGAGAGGATAGAGGGACTATCCAAGGTACTAAAATCCTGGAAAGAACCTTAGTTCTTTTCGATTAGGCCATGGCAACGGGAAGGAAAACAGTAAAGAGAGGGCGAATAAAACGGCAAGGGTGAATTGGGGGAGAGGAAAATGAGAGGCAAATGGCAAATAATGTAATGCGAGGGAGATGAGTTTGTGATGGGTACTTGGTATGTCTTGACTTGAGTGAAGACCTCCCCGGCAACGGCGCCAGAAATCCTTCTTGCTACCTCTTGAGCACTGCGTTGGTTTTCCCTTGAAGAGGAAAGGGTGATGCAGCAAAGTAGCGTAAGTATTTTCCTCAGTTTTTGAGAACCAAGGTATCAATCCAGTAGGAGGCTCCTCAAAAGTCCCTCGTACCTACACAAACAAACAAGAACCTCGCAATCAGCGCAATAAAGGGGTTGGCAATCCCTTCACGACCACTTGCGAAAGTGAGATCTGATAGAGATAATAAGATAAGATAAATATTTTTGGTATTTTTATGATATAGATTGGAAAGTAAAAGATTCCAAAATAAAGATAGATTGGAAACTTATATGATAAAAGATAGACCCGGGGGCCATAGGTTTCACTAGTGGCTTCTCTCAAGATAGCATAAGTATTACGGTGGGTGAACAAATTACTGTTGAGAAATTGATAGAAAAATGCATAGTTGTGAGAATATCTAGGCATGATCATGTATATAGGCATCACGTCTGCAACAAGTAGATCGAAACGATTCTGCATCTACTACTATTACTCCACACATCGACCGACTCCTGCCTGCATCTAGAGTATTAAGTTCATAAGAACAGAGTAACACATTAAGCAAGATGACATGATGTAGAGGGATAAACTCAAGCAGTATGATATAAACACTACAAAAAAAAGACACATCCGTGACATTTTGGGCCGAACAAATTTTTTTCTGTCATACATATGACACTTCTATGATGATAATTGTGACAAAACCCGGTATCATCATAGATGTGGTGGGATCCTACTTCTATGACAAAAAATCATGACAAAAAATAGGATTTTCGTCCTGGGCGGGTCGGAGACGCAGCTGCATGACATTCTTTGGACCGTCCATGATGGAAAAAACCGTGGTAGAAGCGAGGGCGAGGAAAATTTTAGGGAGTTCCCGGTTACGGTGGGTGGTCAGGGGCCGAGCGATGCGCGTTTCTCTCGTATACGTACGCGCGTGTGTGCGAGGCGTTGACTCTAACTGAACCCGAGCGAGGTGTTGGGCTCTAACTGAAGCCGAGTGATTGCACTGCAGGCTACGCGTTACTAAACCCGAGCGATCGATTCCTTCGCTACTGCTGCTAACTGAAGCCGATCGAT
>NC_041393.1:25180914-25226890 GCF_002162155.2 Triticum dicoccoides | reverse complement strand
GTGGATGAACAGTTGGCGGTGGGAGTGGATGAACAGGACCCGTGGCGTTGCCTATGGATGAACAGGACCCCGATCGATCGAGCCGGTTGGGGCTGGATGAACAGGACCCCGTGGAGGGCTGGATGAATAGGACGACCCCGTGGAGGGTTGGATGAACAGTAGATGGTGGAGGGGTGGATGAACAGTAGTCCATGGAGGGGTGGTTGAACAGGATCCCGTGGAGAGGGGTGGTTGAACAATAGCCGGTGGAGTAGCGCGCGGTGGAGGCTGGATGAACAGGAGCCCGTGGATGAACAGTCACAGGTGAAGGCTGGAGGAGGTCGACGATGGATGAACAGTAGCCCGTGGAGGCTGGAGGAGGTCGATGGTGGAGATGAACAGTATCCCGTGGAGTCCCGTTTTGCGGTACGCCACACCCCTCCCGATGAACAGGACTCCCGTTTCGACCGTAGCGCTCCAACACAAGTCTGTTTCGTCCGTTTTGCGATACGCCACACCCCTCCCGATCAACAGGACCCCTGTTTCGACCGTAGGAGGTCTGTTTCCTCCGTTTTACGGTACGCCACACCCCTCCCGATGAACAGGATCCTGTTTCGAACGTGGCCGGTCGAACACAAGGCCGTTTCCTCGGTTCTGCGGTACGCCAGGCCTCATTTCCATCGCCTGTTCCTTCCAAGCCCTCCCGATGAACACGACGATGCATTCCGTTCCGACCCAGCCGGTTGGCTCCCCATGAACACGACGACGACGCTGTTTCTCCGTTCCGACCAGCCAATGTATACGAGCCCTAGCCGTACGTATATATGCGCGAGTAGGCGTTCGAGACCCCGCCCGTATGTACACATACGTGGCCGTATTTTCTTTCTTGCGCACTAGCCGCTGTACGTACGTGTACATGCTACGTGCGCGCCTCTACTATGACACGTGTGTGCCTCTACTACGACATGTGCGGGCCTCTACATCCACCAGTATGTACGTACACGTTCGTGACCAGAATGACAACGCTACGTACGCTTCGACCAGGTGCCACTACAAGAATGCTGTTGATCCATGACAACCCCAAACCTTCACAGATCACTACGAAACTGCCACAGACGTCCATCGGCGACGTTTTTGAAAACCATCATGTATTCCCTGTCATAGATTGGTCTTCGTGACGGTGGGCCAAAATCTTCACAAATTGTGTCGAACCGTGATGATCCTTGGCCGTCATATATCAGCACTAAGCCCATTCAATTTGGGCCGGGCCTGGGCCTCGCCTGGACCTTTGTGATGACTCAAAACCATCACAGAATTCATGATGTGGCATGCGCATGGACATGATGGGCTAAAGGCCCATGTAGTGGCTGGCCCAATTACACTTTTGGCATTATGTTTTCAGCCCAATCTGGTCTGTTAACCTATTTCCTTCAGTCCAATTTGTTAGCCCATTTGTAAAGGTTTAGCCCATTATATGTTTCCTATGGTACAACCCGTTAACCCATTTCCTTCTGTCTAGCAACCCTATGTAATTTCAACCCATTTAAGCTTCACTTTGTTCAGCCCATTGTGTTTTTTTAATCCAGTATGCTATTGTTGGGACGAATTAATTCAGCCCTGTTTGCTAGTCAATTTCGGCCCAGCTATAGTGCAACACCCAGCCCAAAGCTTCAGCTCATTGAGCCCATTATTATTTTTAGCATGGACACAATTTCTAGGCCTGCTTATTTCAGTGTGGTTTGCCAACGAACTTCATCCCAGTTTGGTCTGCTTAGCCAACCAATTTCAGCCTTGTTCCAGTCCATCATCAACCCAGGTCAAAACAGTAAATGATTGCTTCTAAACTATACAGCAATGTTATATATGAACAACAATATATTACAGAACATAATAATGTGACAACATAAATTAAGTTCCCACATCAGATCACACATGTTCTGATCCAACATAAATATGAAACTACAATCACTCTGGTGTCACAAATTACCGCGGCTGCATTCATATACATGAATAGTTCGCATGCAATTTCAACAGCAAAAGCATTACCAGATAACTTCCAACAAAAGCATGGCACCAGCAAAATATCACACATTGCCATCACCTTAGTGCAATATACTGTTTCAACAACCACACCTTTCCCTGTAGCTGAACTTGATCACCTCTGGCTTAGCAAAAGGTCAAGTTTTGCATCCATCTCCAATTGCTTCTTCTTGTACTCCTCTTCTTGTCTGACCCTTGCTTCTTCTGATTCCTCTACCTTCTTAGTCAAGGTGTGGACAAACTCCCGAAGCTCTGCATTACCTTTCTTCTCTGCTGCCAGTTGTGCTTCAAGGTTGGTATCACTAGTTCTCTCACGCACATACTGGATCCCCACATGCTGAAGAAACTTAGGCTTCTTGGTGTGCTGAGTGAGCACCTCAGATACAACCTTAGTCGCAGAGATAGGTTGTTGTCCATCTTTAGTAGGTTGAGAGACCTTCTCTTCCATTTGATTCTAGCAATGCAAGCAACAAACAAACATAGTTATGAGGTTATGAGACAGCTTTGCAACAAGACATAAAAGACAAATAGGTAACCTCCCTTGGTTTGATCACATGTATGTATATGATGTACAGATGAAGACATCTAATTATGCAAAAGATTAAGTTCATGTGAACCCTGACTACTGGATCTATTGAAAAAAGTAAACATTGTGATATGGTTAGCACTCTTCAAACCCTGACTTACAATTGCAGATTGTACAGTCTCGGTGTACCCTTTCTTCTTGTTGCTGTAGTGGCATTCTTTGAACAAATCCACTACAGTGGGTTCTTCATCTTTGTATTTTTCTCCCTGAAACAACATATATGCAGCAAGCTTACTTTTGTATTCACTGCTGCTTTAGATTCAATAACTATGAAGAAGTGCACTTGACTTTATTCATTTGTTTAGGATAAGATAACATTGGCTAGATAAAGCATTTATTGGCTGGAGCCAGGGAAACATTATATACAATAACTCTGTAAAAACAAAATTTCCCAGGTAGAATCCACAACCACAAGCCTGACTTACCAAATTGTCACGGTGCACGCGATAGCTGTGCGAACCAGTTGTTTGATGGAACTTAACCTGTGCTCGGTTAGCTTTGTTCTTTTCACAGATTTTCTGCATCAAAAGATCAAATACATGTAAGACACTTTGTAGGTTAGCATCTATCTTTTTGGGATTCTTCTACTGGTGATGAAGAAAGGCCCGAGGTGTGTTTCAACTTTTAGGCAATCTAATCAAGTAAGGCAAAATCCTGAATGTCATACCATCATAAAAAAGTTGTGTGCACTTCCCCAATTTCTATCCAGAAATTTATGGCAATGCTCCCATGAAGAATGCATGCAGCACTAGACTTGTAAATAGCAGCTATAGCAAGCTACCAGACAAGAGAGACAGATAAAAGCATCTAATTGTGCAGCCCTGGTATAAGCGCATAAGCAATTTCATAAATTAGAAAATGGCAAATAAAATAACAATGTAATATGTGTAACAAATAAATTGATGTTATTTTGTCTTATAAATTTGTTTAAAAATCATTACCCTGCTTTCCCCCTTTATATTACAAATAATTTTTATGTACAAATTTTGATCAACAAAACGGACCCAATTGGTATTTGAATGATTATTTCATTTATATCAATGAATAACTTGCAACTCAGTACTGTTTCCATTCCTAAATCAAGGACGTATTTAACTGTATTATGGCAAACATCTGAGGATGAAGGGAGTATCTTTTTGGTCTTGCTACTTTAAATTATGTAAAACTGATATTACATGGATACACATATTAAAGTGTTTGGATCTTTACAATTGGTCACTGATTAATTGATGAGTTGCATGACTCTGCTCATCGTAGTTTAAAATATGATGCTTAAAGTTACACATGTGCGTGTGTGTGTATATCACTTTCTCAAGAAACTTTATCAGATATATATATTGTTCAGTGCCTTAGATGCATGTTAAGAGAAAACACTCATGTCTCACCCAATTGTGTAGACGTGCAGTTGTATGGACCTTATCTTACTTGAGAAACTAAGTAAATGAATATTGATAATCTATGGTACACGAAATGAACGTACCCATGCCATATTGTAAAATCAGGTATAGATGTGCCAGTGCGGAAAATGCTAATGGTGGTTGCTATCCTGACAATCACAGCAGAATTTAAAACAATCACAGCAGAATTACTACTATTCTACTTCTATTTGTTTGCAGCAGAACTACTACTCCTACTACTCATTTGCACACAATTAGCAGAATTTAAAACTATCACAGCAGCAATATGGAGGATGGGGATGAGGGGATCAGAATGGATGGGAGAGCAAGGATCGGGGTTCGTGCTGGTTAGCGTCGCCCTGACATGTGCTAAACATGTCAACCTCACCCCGGTAGGTTGTATTGCGTCAGGTTTCCACTTTCTAGCCCTGGCACCATTCTGACTCATTCCATATCACGAGGCGCACATGAACGTGCTAGATAACGACTGCCCTGGTGGTCGACCGCCATAAGTCCACACTCTATGCCAGTGTAGTCTCTGCCATATACTCCCTCCGTTAAGAAATATAAGAGTGTTTAGATCACTACTTTAGTGATCTAAACACTCTTATATTAATTTACAAAGGGAGTACTACTTTTTGAATGAATCTAAAAACTACACTTAAAGTTTTAAATCAAAGAATCCCAAAAGGTACAAGCAAAGAGTTAGGTTTTCAAGAAGTGTATACCATCTTTTGGGGATTCTTCCAGTTTTCCACAAGGGCATTCCACTGGTCATCAGTCATCGATTTGACAGGAGAAATTCTCGTCACCAAATTGAGTGGGAAAGGATCAAAATACTTCTGCTTGAGCCTGTACCATTATTGACGGACTGCAGACTTCATCATTTGAGTACAAACCTTCATAACTGGTGCAGCTTCTGTGTCCATATGGAACTTTATCTAGACAGAAGAAAACACATGAGTAAGAATCACAATATAGACGTTGAGTTTAAGTACATAAATAAAATAAAAGAAAAGACATCTGGATATCTCTCCATACAGAAATCTTGTGTTCACGAAAAGAGTTGTCCTATCTTTTTTTTTGCGAGGTAACAGAGTTGTCCTATCTTTTCAATTGCTTTTCTTAAATCTTTACTTTTCCATACAATCTAGAAAGTAGATTAGGTAACTATCAAAAGATAATGAAATAGAAAAGAAAAACACCATCCTGGTGCAAAGGCAACTACAAATTCATAAGCTACGACAATCATCTCACCCAAGGTTGCCGCATCTAAATGCTAACAGCTGACTACAGGAGCAATGACAGTAATCTGTCCTGAAGAGCAAATAAATCTTTAGCAAAACATAATTATCTTAAATCATTACTAGTTTGCTTTTGTGATAATCTTCTCCCTAATGTAGCATACATGACTATAATTTGTATAAATTGAAGGCCATTATTTCTCTGGAAGTGTTTAATATCAAATAGTCTATGCAGATAACAGTGGAAGGTGTGAGACTAATGAGAATGGGGCGAAGGTTTGTCGGTTACATGCTGTATTTGACTTGCATTTGCTAACTGATATGTAGCTTGCTAGTCATTGAAGAGAGGAAAGGCCTAGACTGTGTACTTACACCAATTTTGACGACAAAATCTTGGAAGATCCCAGTGTTGTCCTCTTTCTTGTAATCCTTCCAGCACTGAAGCACAGGCACATGGTTTCTGACAGCAATATTGCATTCAGTTGCAAATTTTGCAGCAAGAAGAGGAAGCTCCGGCCTTATCTTTCCTTCCGGGATAATGAGTGGCATTTTGGCCCTCCGAGCTCGACTGATCCTATTGAGACCTTTCCCCATATTGCTTCCCCTTTCCCATTGTTCCTCTACTAGTTGCACGCCTACAAATAAGAAAAATTAGCAGCAACTAAGCTCAGAAAATAGCCAAGACAATATGTTGGTGGTCCGATGGCAGCAACAATTAAAGAGCAAATGGTAGTAATAAGAGAAGCTAATGATCTATGCACTAGTACATGATATCACAAGCTTAAAGAGTTGATAGCAGAGCAGATAAACAAATGAAGAATGGCAAGGAACATTTTCACAAGCATAAACAACTTTGTGCAAGTAATATTTTTTATCAGTTTCTTTTGGTATTCAAAACACAAGAAAAGCGACCACAAATGGTTGTATGGCATGCAGTTGCAAAACTCAGCAGATACTACATATCCAAAACAATAGCTAAGCCGCCTCTATTCAGAAGAAGTGCCCACAATGGTATTACATAGCAATGCCTGCAATGGTATATCATATTACATGCCGTAACCATGACTTGAAGGATATCAAGAATGAATGTTCACAAAATTAAGCATATACGATTGAATTGCTAAATTCAGAATCTACACAGAAAGATGCAGTCAACAAGATATGAAATTAGGATTCAGATTAAGCATATATGATTGAATGGCTGAATTCAAATTCTAAAGTTTCATCTCACTGATAAATGTAGAATAAAGTCAGTAGAATAACAACCGAAGAGGCTGGTTGTCATCACCTTCCTTGTTCACCATCTGGTTGTGCTCATCAGGCTGGGCAACAAGATAACTTCCATTGGCCATAGAGGTGTTATCATCACAATGGACGAGGCCATCGTCTCTAAAAAAGGCAGTAAGTGAGAGTGCATTGATCATATAATAAAATCTAATAGACAAGGCTTGCTATTTGGAAAACATATAGGTCTTCAATACTAGCTATTTAAAACATATGCAACATGAAATTAATTAAAAAATATTACTACCATGAGGAAATAGATAGACATCTGGCTATTCCACTAAAATAGGCGTAGTTTTATGGATATTCGCGGCCAATCCATGTCAAAAGACAGAATCATGAGCATGGTGAGATATTAAAAGGAACAAAGTGCAATGAAACCAAATTAAGGTTTAGATTAAGCATATATGATTGAATTACTGGATTCAGATTCTAAAATTTCATCTCATGGCTAATCCCTACGGTTTTTAAAAAAGTGTAGATAAAAGTCAGTTCGGTAGGAACTGAACAGACTGATTGTCATCACCTTTCTCATTCACCATATGGTTGTTCTTGTCAGGCTGGGCATTGAGATCACTTCCATTGGCCATACAGTTGTTGGCATCACGATGGACAAGGTCACTGTCTTCTAAAAGAGGCAGTGAGTGAGAGCGCATTGACCATACAATAAAAGCTAATAGATAGGGCTCACTATTTGAAAACAACTTAATCTACAATACTGGTCAATTAAAACATATGCCAATATGTGACATGAAATTACTTCGAAAACTATTACTACCATGAGGAAGTAGATACACATCCAGCTATTCCACTGAAACAGGCTTAATTTTATGGATATTCTTGACCAATCCATGTTGAAAGACACAATCATGAGCATGCTATGATATTAATAGTAAGGAACAGAAAGCAACGAAGCCAATGATAAAAAGAAAAAACAAATATTAAGGGAATACAAGATATAGAACTTTGTTGGATATAAACATGCGTGTGGAAATTCAATTCATACTTATCAAAGGTCAATTTCCTGCCTTAATATAAAGTGAACATCAGTCCTCAAGTGAATCCATTTAGTTTAGTTAATTTCATTGATCCTACAAAAGCTCAAGATAGTAAAAAGTATCGGGTGGTAGAACTTGCCTTCAACACCATGCTGTGGCTGGTCATCAAAGTTGCAAGCAACTTCTTTGCCGTGGAGGACACGAGCAATAGGAGCAGTTGGACATTTAGGGCCTGACATCCCTTCTCTTTGAGCACTTGCATCATCATCTTGTAATTGTTGTTTCTTTGACCTTGTAGTTCTAGTGTTAGTTGGCAGGTCCGCATGAACTCTCTTAGTTGCTCGAGGCTTGACTCCACCAGGACCATCAGTAGGTCTTTTCACACTAGTTTTTTGGCCAGCCTTCTTACATTCCTTGAGGCCCTGATAAAAATAAAAACATGGATCAATCAATAAAGCATGAAAAAAAAATATGATGCATTACCAAACAAGCAACATATGAATTTCAGGTACAGAAATTTCACATATGACCATTGTGTTTTAGGCAACATAGGTAGTACTCCCGAACCAATGAGCAAAAAGAAAGGAAAAAAAGGAGCACAAAGGTTAAATTAAGTAGTTTTCTAGCTGGCACCACAACACCAGACTAACTATAAATCATATATCAGTTTGATGACTAGTGATTTCAGTGCATCCTCCTTCCTTATACTAGATTCACTAGTCTGCTCAGCAGTTCTTAATAACAAATTACTAATTTTTCATGGTGAGTTACATCCGTATGAGACTCAAATTTACACTTCACAGTACTGGGCCCTTGTTTCATATAAACAACCAGAGATCTAATGAATCACAGGCACCAGCAAATGAAATCAAAAACAAGAAAGAACTCATTTATTAGCCATACCACCTCAAATTACACATACATGTGTACAAACAACAGATAAGAAACCGTGAGAAGGGTTAAGGACCATACCATCTCGCGCGTCTAGGGTTTGGTGGAGGCGGAGGGGGAGGGGGACGGAAAACTTAGCCAGCCCGGATGCGGAAGGGAGAGGTAGAGGTGGAGCGCTGGCTGGCAGTGGAGGCGAGAGGTGGGGTCGTGACCGGCGGTGGAGGTGGAGTCGCGGCCGTTGAATGGTGGCGGGAGGGAGTGGCTTGGTCAAAGGAACGGTGGAGGCTGAGGGGGGCGGGGAGGAAAGGCCCCGGCGGCTAAGGCGGAAGGGCCCCGACGGTTGACGCGGAGGGGCCACGGCGGTGGAGGCGGAGCCTTTGCCGGCACTAGGGGGGAAGGGGAAATTTTGGGCGATTTGCGGGCTGGGGGCGGGGCTTGGGGTGGGGTTATGGAGTTTCCGTGTGACAATTACTAACATGCCCTTCGTATAGACCAGCTAAGTATAATTTTTGCGTGGGTAATAGTGTCAATTCACATTGGTGCTTTTTTGGCTTGGCGCCATTGCAGCGAAAATTGGCCGCGTGCGCGGGATTTCTTGCAGCCCGGCCATGTTTAGAATGCTCTAAAATATATATTATACAAACACATTATATTTGACGTTTCTTACACTATGTTTTAGTAAATACTCCCTCTCTATCAAAATATAATACATTTTTTAAGGTCAAAAAACATCTTATATTTTGATACACATGGAGTAATTATTACTCTAGTACTATTAAGGGGTACGTTCTAATCTCATATCTTATGACTCTTGTGTATTTGGACAGTCAAATAAGACGAATACCGACCTGATTATCCCTCAGCGCTTGCTTAATTACCCACTTGGCACATCAGACCACGCTTGAATTCCCCTTTGCCGCTAGCTTGATTACCCGTTGGTGTCGACTTGATTAGCCCTCGGCACATTAGATCAAGAATTGATTACTTCTCAGCACACTAGATCAATAGGAAGACACTAGGCGGCTTGCTAAGGGGAACACGGGAGATAGTAATGGGATTGAGGATCCCGCACTCGGATGTTGAACGAAGGATAGGTGATTGGTGTTGACCATCGATTGAGCAATGGGAGATCAACCCACATGCTCCTCACTGCACATGGGAGACTTATACGATATTGAGGTCCTCAATTCATGTGGCCATGCCAACTGTGTAGACTTGAATAGTCGAAGAGATGGAAGTGATATTGATTACTCCCCGACACACAAGATACCAATAAGGGAGATCATTAGATGGTTACCTTACAACCACATAGAAAACATCGATGCTTGACTCCACGAGGGAAAGGGGGAGGAAGATCATTGGGCGCACCATGAGGGCTGATACGTCTCCAATGTATCTATAATTTTTGATTGCTCCATGCTACTTTATCTACTGTTTTGGACTATATTGGGCTTTATTTTCCACTTTTATATTATTTTTGGGACTAACCTATTAACTGGAGGCCCAGCCCAGAATTGCTGTTTTTTTGCCTATTTCAGTATTTCGAAGAAACGGAATATCAAACGGAGTCCAAACGGAATGAAACCTTCGGGAACGTGATTTTCTCACCGAACGTGATTCAGGAGGCTTGGACCCTACTCCAAGAAGTGCCAGAGGCGGTCACGAGGGTGGAGGGCGCCCCCCTGGGCGCGCCCCCTACCTCGTGGGCCCTCTGTTGCTCCACCGACGTACTCCTTCCTCCTATATATGCCTACGTACCCCCGACAGATCAGAACGAGAGCCAAAAACCTAATTCCACCGCCGCAACTTTCTGTATCCACGACATCCCATCTTGGGGCCTGTTTCAGAGCTCCGCCGGAGGGGGCATCTACCATGGAGGGCTTCTACATCAACACCATAGCCTCTCTGATGAAGTGTGAGTAGTTTACTTCAGACCTTCGGGTCCATAGCTAGTAGCTAGATGGCTTATTCTCTCTTTTTGGATCTCAATACAATGTTCTCCCCCTCTCTTGTGGAGAACTATTCAATGTAATCTTCTTTTTGCGGTGTGTTTGTTGAGACCGATGAATTGTGGGTTTATGATCCAGATTATCTATGGAAAATATTTGAATCTTCTCTGAATTCTTTTATGTATGATTGAGTTATCTTTGCAAGTCTCTTCGAATTATCCGTTTGGTTTGGCCAACTAGATTGGTAGTTCTTGCAATGGGAGAAGTGTTTAGCTTTGGGTTCAATCTTGCAGCGTCCTTACCCAGTGACAGAAAGGGTTGCAAGGCACGTATTGTATTGTTGCCATCGAGGATAACAAGATGGGGTTTTTATCATATTGCATGAATTTATCCCTCTACATCATGTCATCTTGCTTAAGGCGTTACTCTGTTTTTAACTTAATACTCTAGATGCATGCTGGATAGCGGTCGATGAGTGGAGTAATAGTAGTATGTGCATAATCGTTTTGATCTACTTGTCCCGGACGTGATGCCTATATACATGATCATTGCCTAGATATGCTCATAATTATGCTCAATTCTGTCAATTGCTCAACAGTAATTTGTTCACCCACCGTAGAATACTTATGCTCTTGAGAGAAGCCACTAGTGAAACCTATGGCCCCCGGGTCTATTCTCATCATATCAATCTCTATCGCTTTATTACTTGCTTTGTTTTTACTTTGCCTTTTACTTTTCACTTTGCATCTATCTATCAAAAATACCAAAAAAATTATTTATCATCTCTATCAGATCTCACCCTCGTAAGTAACCGTGAAGGGATTGACAACTCCTAATCGCGTTGGTTGCGAGTAGCTATCGTTTTGTGTAGGTACGAGGGACTTGTGCGTGGTCTCCTACTGGATTGATACCTTGGTTCTCAAAAACTGAGGGAAATACTTACGCTACTTTACTGCATCATCCTCTCCTCTTCGAGGAAAACGAACGCAGTGCTCAAGAGGTAGCAAGAAGAATTTCTGGCGCCGTTTCCAGGGAGGCTCACGCAAGCAAGTCAATAATACCAAGTACCCATCACAATCCCTATCTCTCGCATTACATTATTTGCCTCTAGTTTTCCTCTCCCCCACTTCACCCTTGCCGTTTTATTCGCCCTCTTTTTCCCAATCTCCTCCTCTCTTTCCCGTTTGCCTTTTTCCGTTGCCTTTCTGTTTGCTTGTGTGTTGGATTACTTGTTGCCATGGCGCAAGATAATACCAAATTGTGTGACTTCTCGAATGCCAATAATAATGATTTCCTTAGTACTCCGATTGCTCCTCTTAATAATGATGAGTCTTGTGAAATCAATACCGCTTTGTTGAATCTTGTTATGAAAGATCAATTCGCCGATCTTCCTAGTGAAGATGCCGCTACTCATCTAAACAATTTTGTTGATTTGTGTGATATGCAAAAGAAGAAAGATGTGGATAACAATATTGTCAAATTTAAGTTATTTCCGTTTTCGCTTAGAGATCGTGCTAAAGTTTGGTTTTTGTCTTTGCCTAAAAATAGTATTGATTCTTGGAACAAGTGCAAAGATGTTTTTATCTCTAAGTATTTTCCTCCCGCTAAGATTATCACTCTTAGGAACGATATCATGAATTTTAAACAACTTGATCATGAGCATGTTGCCCAATCTTGGGAAAGAATGAAATTAATGCTTCACAATTGCCCTACTCATGGTTTGAATTTATGGATGATCATACAAAATTTTTATGCCGGATTGAATTTTGCTTCTAGAAATCTTTTAGATTCCGCCGCGGGAGGCACGTTTATGGAAATTACGTTAGGAGATTCTACAAAATTGCTTGATAACATTATGGCTAATTATTCTCAATGGCACACCGAAAGATTTTCTAGTAAAAAAGTGCATGCTATAGAAGAAATTAATGTTTTGAGTGAAAAGATGGATGAACTTATGAAGATGTTTGCTCCTAAAAATACTCCTCTTGATCCCAATGATATGCCTTTGTCTACCTTGCTTGAGAATAATAATGAATCTATGGATGTGAATTTTGTTGGTAGGAATAGTTTTGGAAACAACGCGTATAGAGGGAATTTTAATCCTAGGACTTATCCTAGTAATCCTTCTAATAATTATGGAAATTCCTACAACAACTCCTATGGAAATTTTAATAAGATGCCCTCTGAATTTGAGAGTAGTGTTAAAGAGTTTATGAATTCACAAAAGAATTTTAATGCTTTGCTTGAAGAGAAATTGCTTAAAGTTGATGATTTGGCTAGGAACATTGATAGAATTTCTCTCGAAATTGATTCTTTAAAGCTTAGATCTATTCCTCCTAAGCATGATATCAATGAGTCTCTCAAAGCCATGAGAATTTCCATTGATGAGTGCAAACAAAGAACCGCTAGGATGCGTGCTTCCAAAGATGCCTTTATTAAAGCGTGTTCTTCCAATTCCTATGAAAATCAAGATGAAGATCTAAAATTTATTGATGTGTCCCCATTAAATCTTTGTTTTGCAATATGAATCTTGATGAAACTGAATATGATCTTCCTTTACCTAGAAGGCATTCTAAGAATTCAGAGTTTCTAGATCTTGATGATGAAATTGATGAAAGTGGGATTGAAATAAATAGGAACCAAGATGTTGCTAAACCCACTATTTTGGATCTCAAGGAATTTGATTATGAAAATTGCTCTTTGATTGGTTGTATTTCCTTGTTTCAATCCGTGCTAGATTCTCCTCATGCTTATAGTCAAAATAAAGCCTTTACCGAACACATTGTTGATGCCTTGATGCAATGTTATGAAGAAAAACTTGAGTTGAAAGTTTCTATCCCTAGAAAACTCTATGATGAGTGGGAACCCACTATTAAAATTAAAATTAAAGATTATGAGTTTCATGCTTTGTGTGATTTGGGTGCTAGTGTCTCTACTATTCCCAAAGCTTTGTGTGATTTGCTAGATTTCCGTGACTTTGATGATTGCTCTCTAAACTTGCATCTTGCGGATTCCACTATTAAAAAGCCTATGGGAAGAATTAATGATGTTCTTATTGTTGCAAATAGGAATTATGTGCCCGTAGATTTTATCGTTCTTGATATAGATTGCAATCCTTCATGTCCTATTATTCTTGGTAGACCTTTCCTTAGAACGATTGGTGCAATTATTGATATGAAGGAAGGGAATATTAGATTCCAATTTCCCTTAAAGAAGGGCATGGAACACTTCCCTAGAAAGAAAATAAAATTACCATATGAATCTATCATGAGAGCCACTTATGGATTGCCTACCAAAGATGGCAATACCTAGATCTATCCTTTGCTTTTATGCCTAGCTAGGGGCGTTAAACGATAGCGCTTGTTGGGAGGCAACCCAATTTTATTTTTGTGTTTTTTGTTTTTGTTTCTGTTTAGGAATAAATAATCCATCTAGCCTATGTTTAGATGTGGTTTTGTCTTTTAATTAGTGTTTGTGCCAAGTAGAACCTATAGGATAACCTACGATGATAGTTGATTTGAATCTGCTGAAAAACAGAAACTGTGCGCGCACGAATATAATTTTGTTAAATCACAGGAACGTGCTTTTGCGTTTATTCGTTTTGATTCTGTTCAATAAACAAATTGTCCAGTACTTCCTATTTTGGTAGAATTTTTAGAGTTCCAGAAGTTTGCGTTAGTTACAGATTGCTACAGGCTGTTCTATTTTTGACAGATTCTGTTTTGCGTGTGTTGTTTGCTTATTTTGATGAATCTATGGCTAGTAAAATAGTTTATAATCCATTGAGAAGTTGGAATACAGTAGGTTTAAAACCAATATAAATAAATAATGAGTTCATTACAGTAACTTGAAGCAGTCTTTTGTTTTCTTTCACTAACGGAGCTCACGAGATTTCTGTTGAGTTTTGTGTTGTGAAGTTTTCAAGTTTTGGGTGAATTCTTTTGATGGATTATGGAACAAGGAGTGGCAAGAGCCTAAGCTTGGGGATGCCCATGGCACCCCAAGATAATCCAAGGACACTAAAAAGTCAAAGCTTGGGGATGCCCCAGAAGGCATCCCCTCTTTCGTCCACTTCCATCGGTAATTTACTTGGAGCTATATTTTTATTCACCACATGTCATGTGTTTTGCTTGGAGCATCTTGTATTATTTGTGTCTTTGCTTGTTAGTCTACCACAATCATCCTTGCTGTACACACCTTTTGAGAGAGACATACATGATTTGGAATTTGTTAGAATACTCTATGTGCTTCACTTATACCTTTTGAGCTTGATATTTTTGCTCTAGTGCTTCACTTATATCCTTTAGAGCACGGTGGTGGATTTGTTTTAAAGAAACTATTGATATCTCATGATTCACTTAGATTATTTTGAGAGTCATTAATAGCATCGTAGTTTGCTTAATTTTAATATACTTAGTGTTCAAAGATATGTGAAACTTTCTTTTGAGTAAGTTGAATACTAAGATAAGTTTGATGCTTGATAATTGTTTTGAGATATGGAGGTGATAATATCATAGTCGTGCTAGTTGGGTGATTGTGAATTTGAGAAATGCTTGTGTTGAAGTTTGTAAGTCCCGTAGCATGCACGTATGGTTAAAGCTGTGTAACAAATTTGAAACATGAAGTGTACCTGGCTTGTGCATCCTTATGAGTGGCGGTCGGGGACGAGCGATGGTCTTTTCCTACCAATCTATCCCCCTAGGAGCATGCTTGTGGTACTTGATTTTTGATGGCTTCTAATTTTTTGCAATAAGTATATGAGTTCTTTTGACTAATGTTGAGTCCATGGATTATACACACTCTCACCTTTCCGCCTTTGCTAGCCTCTTCGGTACCGTGCATTGCCCTTTCTCACCTTGAGAGTTGGTGCAAACTTCGCCGGTGCATCCAAACCCCGTAATACGATACGCTCTATCACACATAAACCTCCTTATATCTTCCTCAAAACAGCCACCATACCTACCTATCATGGCATTTCCATAGCCATTCCGAGATATATTGCCATGCAACTTCCATCATCATCATGACATACATTAATTTTGTCATATTGCCATTGCATGACCATGTAGTTGACATCGTATTTGTGGCAAAGTCACCATGCATTATTTTTCATACATGTCACTCTTGATTCATTGCACCATCCTGGTACACCGCTGGAGGCATTCATATAGAGTCATATCTTGTTCTAAGTTTCGAGTTGTAATCCTCATGTTGTAATCAATAGAAGTGTGATGATCATCATTATTAGAGCATTGCCCCAGTGAGGAAAGGATGATGGAGACTATGATTCCCCCACAAGTCGGGATGAGACTCCGGACGAAAAAATATAAAAAAAATAAAAAAAGGAGAAAGGCCAAAAAAAGAGAAGGCGCAAAAAAGAGAGAAAAAGAGAGAAGGGGCAATGTTACTTCCTTTTACCACACTTGTGCTTCAAAGTAGCACCTTGTTCTTCATGTAGTGAGTCTCATATATTGTGCTTCAAAGTAGCACCTTGTTCTTCATGTAGTGAGTCCCATAAGTTGCCTTTTTTATACTAGTGGGAATTTTTCATTATAGAACTTGGCTTGTATATTCCTATGATGGGCTTCCTCAAATGCCCTAGGTCTTCGTGAGCAAGCGAGTTGGATGCACACCCACTAGTTTTCTTTTGTTGAGCATTCATAGCTCTAGTGCATCCGTTGCATGGCAATCCCTACTCCTCATGTTGACATCAATTGATGGGCATCTCCGTAGCCCGTTGATTATCCTCGTCAATGTGAGACTTTCTCCTTTTTTTTTCTCCACACAATCCCCATCATCATATTCTATTCCACCCATAGTGCTATATCCATGGCTCGCGCTCATGTATTGCGTGAAGGTTGAAAGAGTTTGAGATTATTCGAGTATGAAACAATTGCTTGGCTTTTCATCGGGGGTATAGAAGTTGGGAACATCTTTGTGTGACGAAAATGAAGCATAGCCTAACTATATGATTTTGTAGGGATGAACTTTCTTTTGCCATGTTATTTTGAGAAGACATGATTGCTTTGATTAGTATGCTTGAAGTATTATTATTTTTGTGTCAATATGAACTTTTGTCTTGAATCTTTCAGATCTGAATATTCATATCATAATTAAGAAGAATTACATTGAAATTATGCCAAGTATCACTCCGCATCAAAAATTCTTTTTTATCATTTACCTACTCGAGGACGAGCAAGAATTAAGCTTGGGGATGCCTGATACGTCTCCAACGTATCTATAATTTTTGATTGCTCCATGCTACTTTATCTACTGTTTTGGACTATATTGGGCTTTATTTTCCACTTTTATATTATTTTTGGGACTAACCTATTAATTGGAGGCCCAGCCCAGAATTGATGTTTTTTGCCTATTTCAGTGTTTCGAAGAAACAGAATATCAAACGGAGTCCAAACGGAATGAAACCTTCGGGAACGTGATTTTCTCACCGAACGTGATCCAGGAGGCTTGGACCCTACTCCAAGAAGTGCCAGAGGCGGTCACGAGGGTGGAGGGCGCCCCCCTGGGCGCGCCCCCTACCTTGTGGGCCCCCTGTTGCTCCACCGACATACTCCTTCCTCCTATATATGCCTATGTACCCCCGACAGATCAGAACAAGAGCCAAAAACCTAATTCCACCGCCACAACTTTCTGTATCCACGAGATCCCATCTTGGGGCCTGTTCCGGAGCTCCGCCGGAGGGGGCATCTACCACGGAGGGCTTCTACATCAATACCATAGCCTCTCCGATGAAGTGTGAGTAGTTTACTTCAGACCTTCGGGTCCATAGCTAGTAGCTAGATGGCTTATTCTCTCTTTTTGGATCTCAATACAATGTTCTCCCCCTCTCTTGTGGAGAACTATTCGATGTAATCTTCTTTTTGTGGTGTGTTTGTTGAGACCGATGAATTGTGGGTTTATGATCTAGATTATCTATGGAAAATATTTGAATCTTCTCTGAATTCTTTTATGTATGATTGAGTTATCTTTGCAAGTCTCTTCAAATTATCCGTTTGGTTTGGCCAACTAGATTGGTAGTTCTTGCAATGGGAGAAGTGTTTAGCTCTGGGTTCAATCTTGCGGTGTCCTTAACAGAAAGGGTTGCAAGGCACGTATTGTATTGTTGCCATCGAGGATAACAAGATGGTTTTTTTATCATATTGCATGAATTTATCCCTCTACATCATGTCATCTTGCTTAAGGTGTTACTCTGTTTTTAACTTAATACTCTAGATGCATGCTGGATAGCGGTCGATGAGTGGAGTAATAGTAGTAGATGCAGAATCGTTTTGATCTACTTGTCCCGGACGTGATGCCTATATACATGATCATTGCCTAGATATGCTCATAACTATGCTCAATTCTGTCAATTGCTCAACAATAATTTGTTCACCCACCGTAGAATACTTATGCTCTTGAGAAAAGCCACTAGTGAAACCTATGGCCCCCGGGTCTATTCTCATCATATCAATCTCTATCGCTTTATTACTTGCTTTGTTTGTACTTTGCCTTTTACTTCTCACTTTGCATCTATCTATCAAAAATACCAAAAATATTATTTATCATCTCTATCAGATCTCACCCTCGTAAGTAACCGTTAAGGGATTGACAACCCCTAATCGCGTTGGTTGGGAGTAGCTAGCGTTTTGTGTAGGTACGAGGGACTTGTGTGTGGTATCCTACTGGATTGATACCTTGGTTCTCAAAAACTGAGGGAAATACTTACGCTACTTTACTGCATCATCCTCTCCTCTTCGGGGAAAACCAACACAGTGCTCAAGAGGTAGCAAGGGCCCCCTTCCCACCATGATCAGTGACTACACTCTCTTGTAGTCATCATTGCTCATCGCTTATTCTATTATAAGCTAATACTAAGGCAAAGCGTGCTTCACCATGTGCTACTTTGTTCACTTTAAATAGAATCATTATGTGATGCACAGTCCGGATTGCCAAACCTATGCTGGTCTCGAATACTTATATTGATTTCAATACTTGTTGATCGGTATGTTAAAGGACGACACTTAATATACTCGCTGAGGAGGAACACAAAAGGTAGTAATTATGGAGGTCGGGGCCTTCCATGGTCGGAGGTTGAAGGAGGGATATGTGATCATCGTCAGGCCATTGATCCACCTCTGAACTAAACGACAACCACGTATAGACCCACTAGGTTTCTTAACTAGCTAGCCTTCTATTCAGATTCACCTCAAACCATCCCCACTGAAGATAACAACGAGGAAGGGATCGTCGGAGGACCATCAAAGTGCCATCGTGTGCCCATGCACCCCAGAGAGCCATACACGCACCCTCACTTGTGGCTCTCTCATATCCCTTTCTCTCGAATCATCTCTTTCTCTGACCCACATACTCCAACGGGTCAACCCTAGACGAGCACACACATCGGGCATGATGAAGCATACCTCTCATCCTAGTACTTTCTATTGCACAATGACACATATAAGCCTTTTTTTACCCAATCACTAAGAGAATCAACGATTTTACTTAGAGCTCACTAGTCTCCTCAAGGAAGAGGGAGATCCATGAACAGTGCAACTTAGAGAAAGATGAATTACCGTGTAAAAAAATTAAGAAACAAAGCAACGCACATCACATGGGTTAACCGTACACATAGATGGTCTCCCACTAAAAGGGATCGAGAAGAGGTGTCTAGAGGGGGGGTAATTAGACACTAGGTACCCAAAGTAGCAATTTTTTAATTTCCTTAAGTTGGAGTGGAGTTTAGGCACAAGTTTAACACTCACAATACATAACAAGCAAGCATGCAAAGAGTATATGAGCAGCGGAAAGTAAAGCATGTAGCTTGCAAGAATGTAAAGGGAAGGGATTGGAGGATTCAAACGCAATTGGAGACACAGATGTTTTTGTCATGGTTCCAATAGGTGGTGCTATCGTACATCCACGTTGATGGAGACTTCAACCCACGAAGAGTAACGGCTGCGCGAGTCCACGGAGGGCTCCACCCAAAAAGGGTCCACGAAGAAGCAACCTTGTCTATCCCACCATGGCCGTTGCCCACGAAGGACTTGCCTCACTAGCGATAGATCTTCACAAAGTAGGCGATCTCCTTGCCCTTACAAACTCCTTGGTTCAACTCCACAATCTTGTCGGAGGCTCCCAAGTGACACCGAGCCAACCTAGGAGACACCACTCTCCAAGAAGTAACAAATGATGCGTTGATGATGAACTCCTTGCTCTTGTGCTTCAAATGATAGTCTCCCCAATACTCAACTCTCTCTCACGGGATTTGGATTCGGTGGAAAGAAGATTTGAGTGGAAAGCAACTTGGGGAAGGCTAGAGATCAAGATTCATATGGTAGAAATGGAATATATTGGCCTCAACACATGAGTAGGTAGTTCTCTCTCAGAAATAGGATGCTGGAAGTGTAGGCTTGTTCTGATGGCTCTCTCCATGAATGAAGAGGAGGTGGAGGGGTATATATAGCCACCACACAAAATCTAACCGTTACACACAATTTACCAATCTCGGTGGGACCGAATCAACAAACACTGTCGGACCGATTTAGTAAACCTAGTGACCGTTAGGATTTTCGGTGGGACCGACATGCAGCTCGGTAAGACCGATATGGTTAGGTTTAGGGCATAAGGTAATCTCGGTGAGACCGATTACACAAACTCGGTGAGACCGATTTTGGTAATAAGCTAACCAGAGAGTTGGTCAGGCAAACTCGGTGAGACCGATTACACAAACTCGGTAGGACCGATTTTGGTAATGAGCTAACCAGAGAGTTTGCATTGTAATCTCGGTAGTACCGATTGCTCAAACTCGGTGAGACCGATTTTGGTAATGGACATACACAGAGAGATTACAATCCCATCTCGGTGAGACCGAGATCCCTATCGGTGAGACCGATTTGCCTAGGGTTTGCGACAGTGGCTAAGATATCTAAACTCGGTGGCGCCGGATAGAAAGAATCGGTGGGGCCGAGTTAGACTTTGGGTTTAGGACATTTGTGGATGTGAGAAGGTAGTTGAGGGCTTTGGAGCATATCACTAAGCACTTTGAGCAAGCAAGCCATTAAGCAACACCTCATCCCCTCTTGATAGTATTGGCTTTTCCTATAGACTCAATGTGATCTTGGATCACTAAAATGAAAACATGTAGAGTCTTGATCTTGGAGGTTGAGCCAATCCTTTGTCCTTAGCATCTTGAAGGGGTTCCACATCCTTTAGTCCATGCCACTCCATTGTTGAACTTGTCTGAAACATACTAGGTAAAAGTGTTAGTCCAACAAGAGATATGTTGACATTAATTACCAAAACCACCTAGGGAGCACTTGTGCTTTCAATCTCCCCCTTTTTGGTAATTGATGACAACATACATCAAAGCTTTAGATAAAGATATAGAGAATAGCAAGTAAAGCTTTGGAAAGACATGTAACCAGCATAGGCTCCCCCTACATGTATGCAAATCATGTGAATATGGAATATAGAAGCATGTGAATGCATAAACATGACAGAGTAAGCAATGTGTTACATGTATCTTGGCCATATGCATCAGAGCAAAAGATAGCAACAGATGTGTATGTGGGAAATGTACCTTCATGCTCATGAGTCCTTCTTGCAAACAATATGTACATCAGCAAGATTTCCTCATACACATGGCTGTGATGCATATACTTACCTTGTGGTCTTGAGTTGGCTTAGGATGGAATGAACATGTGTAAACAAGGTTAGATAACACAGATACACCTACTAGCCAGAGCAAACAGAAGAAACCACAAGAATACCAAGACTGGGATGACATGTAGAGAGTGAGTACTGAGTACCACATTGGATTAGACATGTCCCCAAAGGTAAAGATGTGCAATGAATTTAAATGATTTCTTTCCCTTAGATGTCTTGCTCCCCTGAATCTAGCATGGGATACTGGGAGAAGATAGGGAACAGAAAAACAGAGCAGAATGCATAATCAGAGCTAATGCAAATAAGCACATATGAACATGTCTTTCTTCCCCCTCATGAAGACATGTGACATCTCTCCTCTTGAACACCAAGCATCTAGGATCCTTGAGGATTACTCTCTTCTTGAGTATTCTCTCCCCCTGAAGATCTCTCTCTCCCCCTATGGAGGTGATACTCTCTCTCTCCCTTTGGAAGTGATAAGCTTTGATGTGATCTCTCTCTCCCCCTTTGACATCAATTTCCAAGAAGGGCCTTCTGGAATTTGTCGTGAATGGGTTTGGTCCTTGAGTCACAGCACAAAGCATTGATAAAAATGTGATGCTTGTAGAGGACAAGATTCATTGAGTGGAGCTGGATCAAAAGTAAAACAGGAACAAGTGGCAAGATGTTTTTCCTGTAGTGAAATCGGTGGCACCGAGTTGTATGCTTCAGTTGCACCGAAAAGATTCGGTGGGACTGAAAACAACAAACCGGTGAGATCGAGTTCATCGCAGAGAAAACATTTGTCACCTCAGCTCACTAGACAAGTAAAATCTCACAAGGATTTGCAAGGAATTAACTGAAGGATATGCAATGAACTGGATGCAGGGAATGCAGAACAAAAAGAAAAGAAAGAAATCTAGATGAAGTTTTTTTTGAAAGGGGAAACAAACATGCATGAGACAAATGCAAAAGCACAGAAAAGAACACATGAGAACTTCATCTAGAGTTTGTCAGCGACAAAGTCACCTATGTTAGAGTATATTGACTTAGAAGTCAAGTGAGATCACTTGATCACAGGTCATACTCATCGTTTAAGATCAAAATGGGATTACCATTTATCGTTTAAGCATCTTGATGTATTCACATCTTGTCGAGTTGCTTTGACTCATGACTTGGAGTAAAGCTTCTCTAAGACGGAATGACATACCTTGGGTGGTGGTGTTGATCATGTAGTTGAACTTGTGTGGGTTGCTTAAGGTTGATGTAGCTCATCAAGAGTTAGGAGCACCACTCGGAATTTGAGTTCATCTACCTACATGGGTTAGTTTTTGCAAGGAAGAGCACTTGTGTATCCAAAATGACAATCATGAAACTAACATAGAATTTGTCAAAGGATATGTTTGAATGGTTCCGTGCTTCCTTGTTCTTCAACCACCATTGTGTAGAGACTTGGTGATGTAGAGATTGCTCAAGATATGAGTAGGTTACAATCTCATGGAATTCAATTCATCCAAGTACCTACATGAGTTAGATAACATGCAAGGTGCAAATATATCCAAGACATAATATTATCATCATAAGAGAAATATCAAGGATTAGTCATAAGCTCATGCCTTGCATGTATCCAATGGAGTTTCTACTCCAAGTTTGAAGCATCAATGATGTTCAATTCTCCTCTTAACCTGCAAAACACTTTCTCATCAAGTGGTTTAGTGAATATATCCGCTAATTGCTTTTCGGTGCGAACATGCTTAAGTTTAATGTCACCCTTAGCAACATGATCTCGAATGAAATGATGACGAACTTCAATATGCTTAGTTCGAGAATGTTGCACGGGATTATGAGCAATCTTGATAGCACTTTCATTGTCAGAAAGTAATGGAACATTTTTCACATATATCCCATAATCTTTAAGAGTTTGGGTCATCCAAAGTAATTGAGCACAACATGATCCAGCGGTAATGTATTCCGTTTCGGCGGTGGATAAGGATACCGAGTTTTGTTTCTTGGAGGACCAAGTCACAAGAGATCAACCAAGAAATTGACAAGTACCCGAAGTGGACTTTCTATCAACCTTGTCTCCGGCATAGTCCGAGTCGGAGTAGCCAACAAGATCGAAAGAGGCCCTCTTAGGATACCAAATGCCAAAATTTAGTGTATGGATTAAGTATCTCACTATCCTTTTCATGGCCTTAAGGTGACATTCTTTAGGAGCAGCTTGATATTGTGCACACATGCACACACTTAGCATGATATCGGGACATGAAGCACACAAATATAACAATGAACCAATCATAGATCGATAAACCTTTTGATCAACCGGTTTACCATCTTTGGTCAAGTCAAGATGTTCACTAGTAGGCATGGGTGTAGTCATACCTTTGCATTCTTGCATATTGAACTTCTTGAATAAGTCCTTGGTGTACTTCGTTTGAGAGACAAAGGTACCTTCCTTAGTTTGCTTGATTTGCAAACCAAGAAAGAATTTGAGTTCACTCATCATAGACATATCAAACTTCTCCAACATTAGCTTCCCAAACTTTTCACTAAAATGAGGGTTAGTAGAACCAAATATAATATCATCAACATAGATTTGGCACACAAATAGTTCTCCATTGACCCTTCTAGTAAAAAGAGTAGAATCTATTTTTCCAATTTCAAAGCCTTTTTCAATAAGGAACTTGGTCAAGCATTTATACCACGCTCTAGGAGCTTGTTTAAGACCATAAAGTGCTTTGTGAAGTTTGTAAACATGATTTGGTTTCTTAGGATTGACAAAGCCGGGAGGTTGCTTAACATAAACTTCCTCCTCTATTTCACCATTTAGAAAAGCACTTTTAATGTCCATTTGGTACAAGGTGATATCATGGTGATTAGCATAGGCAAGTAAGATGGGAATGGACTCAAGTCTAGCAACGGGAGCATAAGTCTCACCATAGTCTGTACCTTCGACTTGTGTGTAGCCTTGGGCGACGAGACGTGCTTTGTTGCGAGCTACTTGTCCATATTCATCTTGCTTGTTGCGAAACACCCATTTAGTACCGATGATGTTGTGGTTGTCGTCGGGCTTCTCAACCAATGTCCAAACTTGATTCCTCTCAAAGTTGTGTAGCTCTTCATGCATGGCATTTTTCCAATCCGGATCTTCCAATGCTTCTTCAACCTTCATAGGTTCAATGCTAGAGATGAATGAATAGTTTTCACAAAAGTTAGCTAAACGAGTTTTAGAGCGAGTGATTCTCCCGGTTCTGATATCGTTGTAGATTTGCTCTACGGGATGGTCTTTAGCAATTCTTGCTCGAACTCATGAAAGCTTTTGCTTGGGTCTTGGTTGAACATCTTCTTCATCTTGTTCTTCTTCTTGGCCTTCTTCATTGTTGGCGTTGGCGTTCTCTTGTCGTGGTGGAGAAGGAGGTTGTTGACGTTCATCTTGATGCACTTCCTCGTTTTCTTCATCTTGGTGTGTACCACTTGTGGATGCTTCCGTATCAACTCTTGGTTCACCTTGTTGTGAGGTAGAAGCTTCCACTTGGACGGACGAGGTACTCTCCTTCACCTCCGTTGGGCAAATCTTGCCAATAGACAAGTCTTGGATTGCTTCCGAGGGATCTTTGTCTCCTACATCAATTGGCAATTGCTCTACTTGCGAGCCGTTAGATTCATCAAACTTCACATCTACCGTTTCTTCAACCTTTTGGGTGAAATTGTTGTAGACACGGTATGTGTGAGAATTTGAGCCATAACCAAGTAGGAAACCTTCATGAGACTTAGGAGCAAATTTAGAACGACGATGCTTATCAAGAATGTAGCACTTTGAGCCGAATACTCGAAAGTATCCAACTTGGGGTTTGTTACTGGTGAGGAGATCGTATGCCATCTTGTCGAGTAGCTTGTGAAGATACAAGCGATTTGTTGCATGACAAGCTGTCTCAACCGCTTCCGCCCAAAAGTGCTTTGGCGTCTTGTACTCATCAAGCATCGTTCTTGCCATTTCGATGAGCGTCCGGTTCTTACTCTCAACAACTCCATTTTGTTGAGGTGTGTACATAGCCGAGAACTCGTGTGAAATCCCTTCTTCGTCAAGAAAGGTGTCCACATTTGCATTCTTGAACTCCGTTCCGTTGTCGCTGTGAACCTTCTTGATCTTCACTTCAAATTGATTTTGGGCCTTCCTAGCGAAGTTTTTGAAGATCTTTTGGACCTACGATTTATCATCGAGAAAGAACACCCACGTAAATCTTGAAAAATCATCAACTATAACTAGACCAAAAGAATTTCCACCGAGACTCTTGTAAGCGTTGGGACCAAAAAGATCCATGTGAAGTAGCTCGAGTGGCCTCCTTGTGGTCATGATGTTCTTCACGGGATGCCTTCCTCCAACCTGTTTACCTGCTTGACAAGCGCTGCAAAGTCTATCCTTATCAAATATGACATCGTTAACACCAAGGATATGATTTTCTTTAATAAGCTTGTCAAGGTTTCGCATACCAACATGACCTAATCGTCTATGCCATAACCAACCTTTGGAAGATTTAGCAATAAAGCAAGTTTTATGTTGATCCTTTCTAGTGAAGTCAACAATGTAAAGATCACCTCTACGTATACCGGTAAAGACCATTTTATGATTATCTCTACGAAACACTTGGCAATCTACTTCAGTGAATAGAACATTGAAACCGAAATCAGCAAGTCTAGATACTGAAAGTAAGTTGTAGCCAAGAGATTCAACGAGCATGACATTTTGTATGGAGCTATCATGTGATATGGCCACCTTACCGAGGCCAACCACCTTACCCTTTGAGTTGTCGCTGAAAGTGACATACTTTCGAGGACCATCGTTTTCAGCAAGCTCACGAAACATGTCTTTATCTCCGGTCATGTGATCGGTACATCCACTGTCAAGAACCCATTCCTTTCCTCCTGCCATATATCCCCGAAGATTTGCCATAAGACCAAAATGTCTCATTGCATCATCAAGATCGAAGTCACTATCATCATCCTCATCATAGTATCCATGTTCAACATCGTCATGTGGTGGATCAAATCCTAGAGAGGGTAATTCGTTAGAGTGAGTTTGACAATGATCTTGCATATGAATTTTAATAGCTTCGGAAACAATATCGCTAATGATTCCAACTTCTCCTTTGGCACGCATAAGGTTTGTAAGCTCAAATAGACGATCACCAAACATAGGATCACTAGTATTCATCTTACTCAAGGCAATAGACTTATGGAGAATTTCATCTAGATTTTTCAAGGAATAATTTGGAAAGTGTTCCTCAAGAAATTTCCATATAGTGTAGGCACACTCAAGAGTAGGCAAGTTTCCAATCAAGTTTCTAGGCAAGCCTCTAGTGATAAGATTAACAGTTCTAAGATTCCTAATCATATTAATTGACTCATCAAGGGTAGGATGCATAGGATCAACATGAGGTGCACAAGGACTAGCAATGTACTTGTTCAAGTGATATTGATTGAAAATCACAAGCATCTCATTTTTCCACTCATGAAAATACTCCCCATCAAGTATAGGCACTCTATGTCTAAGACTCCCAATAGTAGACTCATCCATCTTCCTCCAATGGTGTTTAAACCAAAGCAATGGAGACCAAAGCTCTGATACGAATTGAAAGGGGTCGAGAAGAGGTGTCTAGAGGGGGGTGATTAGACACTAGGTACCCATAGTAGCAGGTTTTAATTTCCTTAATTTGGAGTGGAGTTCAGGCACAAGTTTAACACTCACAATACATAACAAGCAAGCATGCAAAGAGTATATGAGCAGCGGAAAGTAAAGCATGCAGCTTGCAAGAATGTAAAGGGAAGGGATTGAAGGATTCAAACGCAATTGGAGACACGGATGTTTTTGTCGTGGTTCTGATAGGTGGTGTTATCGTACATCCATGTTGATGGAGACTTCAACCCACGAAGGGTAATGGCTGCGCCAGTCCACGGAGGGCTCCACCCAAAAAGGGGCCACGAAGAAGCAACCTTGTCTATCCCACCATGGCCGTCGCCCACGAAGGACTTGCCTCACTAGCGGTAGATCCTCACGAAGTAGGCGATCTCCTTGCCCTTACAAACTCCTTGGTTTAACTCCACAATCTTGTCGGAGGCTCCCAAGTGACACCTAGCCAACCTAGGAGACACCACTCTCCAAGAAGTAACAAATGGTGCGTTGATGATGAACTCCTTGCTCTTGTGCTTCAAATGATAGTCTCCCCAATACTCAACTCTCTCTCACAGGATTTGAATTTGGTGGAAAGAAGATTTGAGTGGAAAGCAACTTGGGTAAGGCTAGAGATCAAGATTCATATGGTAGGAATGGAATATATTGGCCTCAACACATGAGTAGGTAGTTCTCTCTCAGAAATAGGATGCTGGAAGTGTAGGCTTGTTCTGATGGCTCTCTCCACGAATGAAAAGGAGGTGGAGGGGTATATATAGCCTCCACACAAAATCTAACCGTTACACACAATTTACCAATCTCGGTGGGACCGAATCAACAAAGTCGGATGAACCGATTTAGTAAACCTAGTGACTGTTAGGATTTTCTGTGGGACCGACATGCAGCTCGGTAAGACCGATATGGTTAGGTTTAGGGCATAACGTAATCTCGATGGGATCGATTACACAATCTCGGTGAGACCGGTTTTGGTAATAAGCTAACCAGAGAGTTGGTCAAGCAAACTCGGTGAGACCGATTATACAAACTCGGTGGGACCGATTTTGGTAATGAGCTAACCAGAGAGTTTGCATTGTAATCTCGGTAGTACCGATTGCTCAAAATCGGTGTTGGTAATGGACATATACAGAGAGATTAGAATCCCATCTCGGTGAGACCGAGATCCCTATCGGTGAGACCGATTTGCCTAGGGTTTGTGGCAGTGGCTAAGATATCTGAACTCGGTGGCACCGGATAGAAAGAATCGGTGGGCCCGAGTTAGGCTTTGGTTTTAGGACATTTGTGGATGTGAGAAGGTAGTTGAGGGCTTTGGAGCATATCACTAAGCACTTTGAGCAAGCAAGCGATTAAGCAACACCTCATCCCCTCTTGATAGTATTGACTTTTCCTATAGACTCAATGTGATCTTGGATCACTAAAATGAAAACATGTAGAGTCTTGATCTTGGAGCTTGATCCAAACCTTTGTCCTTAGCATCTTGAAGGGGTTCCACATCCTTTAGTCCATGTCACTTCATTGTTGAACTTGTCTGAAACATACTAGGTAAAAGTGTTAGTCCAACAAGAGATATGTTGACATTAATTACCAAAACCACCTAGGGAGCACTTGTGCTTTCGCCCGCGTATTTTTCGGCCGACCGCGCTCAATATTTCGATGGCCTACCGCGTATTTTAACGTGGACCCACTGCACAGTGAGATGGGAAAAGACGTGGCCGCCCGTGCTAGTCTCCTCCTCCCCCGCTATCCCAAAACGAGCGCCGCCGGAGTCCAAATTTCCCCCCTTCTCAAGCCGATCTCCTCGCGCCCTCTCCCTCCCACCCTAGATCAGCGCCTCGGCCTGCAACCGCGGAACCCTCACTGCACGAACCAGCCACAACGCCCCTGGCCTTCTTCCCCCGACTTGATGAACCCTAGCCAATGCCCTGCCGTCTCCCGTTGGCGCCGCCCGCCGCCACCGTCTGCCGTCGCCCGTCGGCGCCGCCCGCCGTCACCTCCTGCCGTCGCCCGTCGGCGCCGCTCGCCGCCATCCCCTGCCGTCGCCCGTCAACTCCGTCCGGCAGCGCCCCCTGGCTCCCCCTTTCCAGTCTTCACTCCGGCTGCTGCCCTGTCCGGTGGGGGCGCGAGGCGTCGACCCCAGCTAGGGCGCGAGGCTGCAGGTTGCCCGGCGTCCTGCGAGGTGGTCTTCAGAAATTGGCTTGATGACACAGTTTTTTCTTCTAGATGCCACATTGCCACTGTTTGATGATGATTTTAGTTGTTAGATGCCATCATTGTTGTTTGATGCCACTGTTTGTTAGATGTGGTACTCATTCACCCAAGCTCTCGTTATTTTAGGTTTATATCAGCCAAGCTCTCGTTATTTTAGGTTTATATCAGTTAGACATGTGGATCTGAATTGGATACCTTGTTTCTTCAACTAGTTAAACTGTACTTCCTTATTACTGTTGTCATATTTGTTTGTGGTTCGTCAGTGCGGTGAGTGGTGTGAACATCTGGAGTCAGATAGCCTACCATGAAAATATGCCCTTGTATTAGATGCAAGATCAGCAGTGAAGTTCTCCAAAATAAAAATGTCGACCTCTGTTATGGTGGAACAGTGGAATGTTTTGATCTAGTCTAAACATCTAATTAGTATTCATATAGTACCAGGAATGGAACTACTGGTAACAGAGGATGCTGATTCAGGATCAGTTTAGCATGTGCAATCATTTTTCTATTTTACATGCACCTTTTTCATTTAGAATGTCTTCAGAACATCTCATGTCACTTGGTTTTTAGTATGTACTTGTTGCACCTTGAATCAAGATGACTTCTGTAACCTTCACTTTACTGAATGCTTCCCAAAGTTTATTGTTCAGTGTACTGTTTTCCGGATATGGTAATTTGAAAAGAATGCTGCTGTTGCCACTTTTTTGGCATCCTTTTTTTTACATGGTATCACATGTTATTCATGCGTTTCTGTGCCTTCCTCACCGGCAATACAGTAAAGCAATGTAACTTCATTTTTTCACATGTTACAGAATGACATATTGTCTTGAACATCCTACAATGAAGGTGCTCCTAATGCCTGTAGAACCTAATAAATAATGCTATGTCTGCTCTAAGGTATTTTGCATTGTCTTAAGATATCTCATTCTTATATGTTATTCCTCTCTTTTGTATCTGACATGAAACTAAAACTGAATGCACCAGACCCCTCTTCTGCTAGATGTTAACACCAAGGCCATGAAGCTTAGGGAGGTTCTCGACAAGATTATAAAAAAGCAAACTTGGAATGAACCTACTGTTGGTAATGATTGGCTCGATGCCTTGAGAAGGTACTATCCTTGTAGACTCATAATGTTTGCATCGTATGTAAATTTTTCGGGTTCCCCTTGCCTTCCAACAGCCTTTATAGAATATTAGTTACGATGACTTGCGCAATAAAGACTAGGTGGTCATAGATGATTTTTAGTTACTTACTAGCTTAGAATATACATAAAATGTCTTTATACAATTTTGCTAATTAAATAAAGTTAGCAGATGATTTCCCACTGTCCCAGAGTAGTAGCATGATACTGAAGCTATCGTGTATTTTTTCCACACATTCCATGGTTAATATCATACTTCAAATACATGGATATATTGCTCTGTTGTAGAGGCAAACGAAACCTGAACACTGTATTTCTGTCATATCCACTTTTTCACTTCAGCACTATTGTCAATGCCTAGAGCTTCATTTCTTCTATGATCCATGCAGGGAAGAGTTTGACGAGGACTCGAGGAGAAAGAGCATGACGGAACGGTTTTATCTGGATGGTCTGCTCTGGTGGAGAAGCAGATTAACAGTAATGGGGTAGTAAATAAATAAAGTACTTTCCTTGTTGCCGGATTTAACTGATTTTGCGCAGAGGAATTGATGTCATTAATTGTTTCAGCGTAGAGATGTTGTCTATCTGTGCAAAATGCTACCATGGCTGTAAAAAAACAGAGCGATATTGCTGCAAAAGCATTATAATATTCTTGTAAGCCTGCAGATTTTTTGAATTGAAGAACTCTATGTTCTACTTGTGAGACATAGACATGGTCGTGTTAAAAAGCGGCCATTGCTATGTACATTGTTGATCACAGTGACAGCTTGAATAGCATTCTGTTGTACCTGCTGATACACAGGTACCAAAAAGAAAACCGGCAGAGGAGAAACCACTGCAGAAAAGGGAGAGCAAGTCCAATATCATCTCCAGGACTAAGCAAAGAACTACTCCCATCTCTGAAACCAGATGATCTCCACAACTGTGTTAATTCTAGAACTATGTAAAATTCATTCTGTAACATCCAGCAACTATGTAAAATTCATTCTGTATTGTGTAAGATCTAGCAACTATGTAAAGTTCCATTCTGTAACATCCATTCTGTGTAATAATTCAAGACCCCATTCTGTATCATCCAACGGCTACTTAGCTAGCCAGTGAGCTATCATTTTCCTAGTAAAACTGGGTTGTTACTCTTCAACTTGCTTATCCGTTGTCCATGGGTTGAAACCATGAGTTAAATTCATAAATGGCAAATAGTTTGGATTGCTCTGGGTGGAAAATGCATGTAGTTTGGATTGGTCTGGGTGGAAAATGCATGCTGTTTGGTTTGGATGCTAGCTTAATTATTTTGGTTTGGTTTGGTTGCTAGAGGTGTAGTCCTACGGTTTGGGCTGGGTTTAGTTTGGGTGTCAAACTATTCCCAGGTTTAGTCATGCAAAAGCTAGTTTTGATTCACTGAACCATATGCATAGCACATCCAAATTTGCACATACAATATCACAGGATGAAAGCCTAACTTGCACATTCAACATCACAGGATGAAAGCCTAACTTGCACATACAACATCATTTGTATTTTTGCTGAACTGAAGTTGACATAGTAAAATCAAACCATCCCAGGATAACACTTTGCTTATCTGAAAAGGTCATTCTGACACTACAGAACAACCATTTCAAGCAAGCCACAACAATTCTTGAGGTCACTTTTCCTCAAGCAAAATCAATAAGCAAATGACATGCTTTTTCTAACTTCATTCTCCAGCAAAATCAATATGCAGATGGCAAGCTTTTTCTGCAAAATGGTCATACTAAAGTCACTTTTCCTGAATTACCACACAAAATTAATATGTAGATGTCATGCTTGTGCTTGTTGATATATTCCAGAAACAAACGATGCGGACAGTACACTAGAACAAGAATGGAGGTCAGTGTTAGAGTACGTAATGGGCCTGGGCTGGCGGTATAGCCCGTTAGTCTTAGGGTTAATTAGAGATAAGGGTCGCTTGCTTAGGGGTCAAGTAAGCCTTGCTTGGGAGTCAAGTAAACCTCTCTATATAAAGAGAGGAGATGTATCAATCTAATCAAGCAAGAATTAAGAAGGAAAATCCCTTCCCTCTTGCCCGGCCGTGGGCAAAAAAGGCCCTCGGCCAGCCTTCTCGCGTCGTCCTTCTAGCAGCGCCATACCAATTTGGTATCAGCTAGCTTCGGTTCGATCATGTCTTCACCGCCGCCAAGCCCGTCTCTTCCGCTGCCGGTCACCTTGTCGCCTCCGGCGACCACCACGACCGTCGCCCCACTCCTGCCCGCGCCGGGATCCTCCGTCGCGCCCGCCCCCGCTGTCCTCACCTGAGAGGAGGTGTTCGGGGTGCTGCGGGACCTAACCCAGGCGGTCCAGGAGATCCGCCTGTTCTTGGCCGGGTCCACGGACCGCACCCGGCTGCGCCGCCCATCGCCGCCCCCACGTCGCCGTGGCTGCCGTGGCAGCCACCGCCAGGCGGCCTTCGCCGCGCCGCTGCAGCTGCCATCCATCGCCACCACCGCCCAACCCTGGCTGCAGTGGCAGCCGCCGCTCCTAGCGGCCTCCGTCGCGCCGCTGCAGCTGCCATCCATCGCCACCACCGCCCAACCCTGGCTGCAGTGGCAGCCGCCGCTCCTAGCGGCCTCCGCCGCGACCGGCGCTCCGCCGCAGCAGCCGCTGCAGCTGCAGCAGCCACCGCCGGTGAGCTCCACCGCCCAGTATGGGATGCCCTACAACGGGAGTGCGACGACCTCGTTCCCATCAGTGTCGCCGCCATCCCAGGGCGTCCACATCCAGCAGATCAAGTCCACGCCATCGCCGTCACCGCTTCCGTCTTGGATTGCTACCCGCCACGTGTCGGCGGGGGTGAGGCTGCAGGCTGCTGCACGCGGCTTCCTAGCGCGTCGGCGTGTGCGGGAGATGTGTGGTTAATTAGAGATAAGGGTCGCTTGCTTAGGGGTCAAGTAAGCCTTGTTTGGGAGTCAAGTAAACCTCTCTATATAAAGAGAGGAGATGTATCAATCTAATCAAGCAAGAATTAAGAAGGAAAATCCCTTCCCTCTTGCCCGGCCGTGGGCAAAAAAGGCCCTCGGCCAGCCTTCTCGCGTCGTCCTTCTAGCAGCGCCATACCAGTCATACTGAAGTCATATATTCCAGAAATAAATGATGAAGATAGTACAATAGAACAAGAATGAAGATCATATTGAAGTCACTTTTCCTGAAGTCTGATACAAGATCAATATTTAGATGCCCTTGTGCTTGTTGATTTAACCCAGAAATAAATGATGAAGATAGTACAGTAGAACAAGAATGAAGGTGGTACCTTCTAAATTAAAACATCTAGTCGTCATCACTGTCAACATCCATTGCGGCACCTCCTTCATTTTCGCTGCAGTACTCCATAACTGTGTCATCTTCTTCATCTTCACCCTCATTTCCATATACTTCTATGTTTTTGTCTTTCATCAAGCGGGCAACTACATCAGCTTCAAAAATAACACCTTGCTCATCCTCTCTATGTAAAGGCTTCTCATATGTATGGTCAGAAACTGATTTTCGCCTGACATCCTCATCACAACATTCCTCCTCTTGATATGCAGGGCAGCAAAAGGTGCACCCTAAGTTTCACTAATATTGAACAAATGCCTATGGTCGAATGTTTGGACAACTTGCCAATTTTTCCCTAACTTTGTGTCTGGCAAATAGAAGACCTTTTTAGCCCGAGTAGCCAGAATCAAAGAATCATCCTTGTACCATAAACTTCCCACATTGATGCTTGTAAAAAAACCATCATTTTGAAGTTCAGTCTTCTTACCATCAAGCTTAAACCAGTCACATTTAAACATAACAACTGACCTGTCATCCAAGTTATAGTCTAACTGAATGATCTCTTTCAGGGTTCCATAAAAGTCAATGACCTTCCTGTCATGCCTACCTTCAGACACGACTCCACTGTTTTGTGTTCTCCTACTGTTATCACGGTTAACAGTACTAAACCGAATGCCATTCATTATGCATGATGAGTATTTCCTGACTCTCGAATCAGGACCACATGCCAAGGCAAAGAGATCCTCGTCAACCTCTTTGTCATCCTCATTCCGCAACCTCATTATCTGCAACAACGCACACAAACATGTACATTAGAATCTGTTGTGAAAATCTCACAAGCAAAAATTCTATTTACATGTGAATGAAAACTAACATAGTTCCTGAACCATGTCTGGAATCCTTTCCGAATCCTTCTTTCAATGTTTGGCAGTCCTTCTCTCTCTAGCTCACCGCTGAACATTCTGTAGATAAAATAAAATCAATCAATAGATCACATATTTACAACACAAAGGTAACATACACAAATTCAGAAGTGAGAACATTTAGATATATTAAAACCGAGCACCCTCCCAGCCCTCTCAGCCCATTAGCATTTCTAGCCGTTCGATTTCATGTGCTAAACGTCCCTGGCCGTTAGATCTTCCTTCAACATGATTCTTTTCGCGAGGTGGGCTGGCCGTCCTAAAGGGCAGCTATTCCCGTAGCTTTTTTGGCCCACTGTGGTTAACTGGGCTGATATTTGGTTTTACGGCCCATATCTCCGCCTCGACTCGTGATGCCAATCTCTCTCTGCCTCGACTCCTCCTCTCCCCACCTCAAAAAAAACTCCTCTCCCCGACCTCTTCTCTTCTGTCCGCCTGCAGGGCTTGCGCCCGCACGCGCTTGACCGCCGGCGGGTGAAGGAGTTGGCGCCGGATCCGGCGGCTTGTCGCCGCGCTTATGGATCCAGACCGCATCCATCGCGACTGGATGGTGCCTGCGGGCCCATCTCGATTCCCGCCGCTGTCACCGACCCAGGCCTCCGGCCTCGACCTCAATTCCTTTCTGTTCCTCCCCATCAAGCAGGTCGTCGCGCTTCACTAACGTTGACCTCGAGCGGCAGAGCCGTCCCCGACCTCAATCTCCAGTGGCAGCGTCCAGCATATCCAACCATATTGTCCACCGGCGGCGCCACCAGATTCTCCCGCGACCTCAACCTCGTGTGGCATCGTCTATCATATTCATATCTAGCCATATCGTCCGCCGGCGGTGCCACCAGATTCAGCGTCCACATGTGCGGTGCGATTGTCGTCCTAGATGGCTTCCGCACATCCATGCCTTGCCTACAGCCTACAGGTACAACCAGCCTTTCCCCATTCGCAATATGCCTAGGCTAGAGATGGAGGCCTTTCCCCATGCGAGAATCACCCAAGACATGGCTATGGTTATGGTAGATACACTGGATTTAATATGTAAGTTCCATAGTATACATATTTTTTCTACTTGTCCTAGGTATTCCAAATAGGGATAAATTCAGAATTCTCTTATTTATTTTATGTATGGTTTAATTGCTTTTCGAAGTGCACATTGTATGTTGGTGATACGTTTTTAATTGAATTCTTTCTCTTTTAGACTTTTACTGGATTGAGCAGAACAAAAAAGAATAAACATTTTTGTTTAGTTTATAATAGAGAAAGGAACTTGGTAGGCGATTCCGTTTTGTCATAGGAATTGATGCTAAGTATCTTGTGCATTTAACTTTGAGGGGAAACCTCACCCATACAAATTCAAAAACCAATTATCTAACCAGGTTTACTAAACATCTATGCATTTCTCTTATTTATTTTGCATATTCATTAATATTTTGTGATTTGGTTGTGATAACCAATGTGAGGAAGGAGAAGATCGCCTCCAGCACACTGAGACCTCAAGGCAACTCAAGAGCAGATCGCCAATGGAAGCTACACCATCCTGCTCCAGTCGGATCTGGAGGCCGGCGCACCATGATTCACCAAGGACACCGTCGCGAGGTTCGCCGTCTATTTGCCGGCCGTCTTGTGTCCGTTTGCCGGTTGCCCATGGGGACGGCGGTGTCGGCTCATTTTGGTGGTGCTTATTGTTGGCAGGTTCGTGCAGCACACTGGAGGTTCGGGAGCGCGTGATGACCATCATGTCCAGGATACTGCAGCTCGAGGATACCATAGCTGTCCAGAGCAATGATATCTTGGATTGAAATCTATAAGTGGAGGATACATTGTAACCTGTCAAATAATGTGTACCTGTTGAGAGAGTAACAATAGCAGAATGTTGACATGTCTGTGTTTGGGATTGTAGGTAGAAGGCCACGATAGGAAACCGGTTAACTCCATGGAAGGTACAATACTGCCGATTTCATTTCTGATTGTTGCGTTGCACAGTCACAATATCTTAGAAAAAAATCTTCGGCAATGCTTATCTGTAGCTGAAAATCCTCTTCTGGTTATGCAGTACATCCTCTCCTCCTCTGATGTTGATGTGAAATCTCCTTCTACAAGGTAACTAGACAATCCATTCCTACAAATTTGCAAGCTTTGTTTCTCTTAAGTCTTCCACTCAACCCCAGACAATATTTCATTGAATCTGTGAATTTTCTCCTGAACTGATAGATGCAGTTGCAGGTCAAAACATTGTGATATATGAGGTAATGAAAATATTTATGGAGGAAATTTACTTTTACACATCGTGTAGGTTATCTTTATCTAAATCATGTGATCCTTTTTCAGTTATGAGTTGCAGTAGTACTACATGAAGATTATAAATTAGGTACGATTGTTTTTGCTCTCTAATTCATGAGTACCTGCGTACAAACTCAGTATCTATTTTCACCATGTCATGGCACGGCAACCGTGGAGCGGATATGATTGAACCTTATAAGCTGGCCTCAAGAACATAAACACCGGTTCCATTTTATTTCCCTGGACCTCATAAATACTCATTTTGCTTATAACAGTTCCGAGGTATGACAAAAAGATTAAGCAAAAAGCAATGTTTGCTACAGATTCGTGTAACTGTCTTTCTTTAAAACGTCTAGCCCTTTGTATATATTTCCTAGAGATAAAAAAAACCTAATCGCTCTAGCTGGGCTTAAATTTAGGACATTTCTTTTTGGTTGTTGAATAAGGTTTCACAACAGTGGTAGAGATAGTTCGAACTTGCAATAGCTCTGTGTCAGATGAAAAACAACAACACAAGAAGCGAGCATGTCAATCATGGGTATTGTTATTGTTCAAATTTTCCAATAGTGTTGCAGAAAACATGGTTGTTGCCGATTGAACGGATGTTATGTTTTCAAAGAGAATTCAAGTTCGTCTTTTATGTATTTATATGTGCTGGTGCAATAAAATTTGATTGAATCTTCTTTGAAATTTATTTCAGTACTAATGCATAGCTAAGTAATGATATCTAGCTTGAGCAGCTCAACTACGACGCACTGGATACACGCTAGGTATACTGACATCTTACGCATATCTTCTCTTTTATTTCAGTTATCACTTTTGGTGTAGAACTCTTTGTCTTCCATTTTATACATGATGTTACTTTGCTATATCAGTTATGTTGTCCTGACCGGATAGTTATCTTTTCTGCAAGCGACACAAGTGGTTGCTGATTGGTTGACATTTCAAGTTGGACCTTAGTTATTTTGTACAAGTGTAGTGACACCATTTTCCATGTTGGTTTGTTGTGGAAGCATTTTCATGTATAAAATGGAATTGCTGGTCTGCCACTTTATTACATATAGCTTTCAGTCTGATTGATCTTTAACAAAACACCAAACAAAAAAGAAAAGTATGATTACCGCATATCCCTGCTACTGCTCGTATTGTAGTATTTAGTATATATCATTATTTGATATTGCAACTAATTTAATTCTTGTTAGGATGCATGTCCTATGAATGTGATGCCCTCCACAAGAAAAAGCCAGCTGCATTAGGCAGACATAAATCTTCTTTGTTTCGGAAATGGTGGCCTTTTGGTAGAGGCACGTGAAGATCCCATTTACGCATGATGTATACAATCTACTCCCTCCGTTTCTAAATATAAGTTTTTAAAGAAATTTCAATATAAACTACATACAAATGTATATAGACATAGTTTAAAGCGTAGGTTCACACATTTTGCTCCATATGTAGTCCATATTGGAATCTCTAAAAAGGACTAATATTGATAAACGGAGGGAGTATTTCTTATTGCCTATTATCTGTACTGATTAGTTGTATTTACTATCTAAATTATTCTGTATGTTGTTATGCGAAGCCAATTTATATACGTGACCTTGCCTTTACGGAGTATATATATGAGATTTTCTTGGATTACCGACTAATGTATGTTTATGTGTAAATTCAGTATATGACGTGTGGTTATTTATTTATCAAAATACCTATCATTTCATTGTGGAAATAGATAGGCGCAACAACTGATGTATGGTTATGTTTAGGTAAATTCAATATATTTCATGTGGTCATTTATTTATCAAATACCTACCATTTCATTGTAGAAATAGACGGGCGCAGCAACGCGCGCCATCAATGATCTAGTACTCTATATACTTCTCAGCTTGACTACAGTTGTTCAACACATACCACACCATTTGATCAAATTCATTTTCAACATATACATATTAATACGCTGAAGTAAAATTAACTCCATGCCCGAAAACATCAACATCATAGGCTTCTTCATCTGAAAAACCAATATTTCTTGGCTCCCGATTAAATCTTGTTTCAACATCATTGATGTACTTGGAACAAAATGTCAGGCATTCATCAGCAACATATGCCTCAGCAATTGACCCTTCTGGTCGTGCCCTATTCCTCACATAGCGCTTCAAAGTATACAGCCGCCTTTCAATTGGGTACATCCACCCATATTGCACGGGACCTCGGAGCAACGCCTTTTCGGGTAAATGTACAGCAAGGTGCACCATCACATCAAAGAGAGCAGGGGGGAAATTTTCTCAAGCTTGCACAATATTGCAGGGATATCTTTCTTCATTTCAGCCAACACATCCTTGTTAAGAGTTTTGCAGCACAATTTCCTGAAGAACTTGCCTAACTCAGCTATTGCCTCATATATATCAGTGTCCAAAAATCCTCTCATGTCAGCAGGTAAGATTCTTTGCAAAAGAATGTGACAATCATGTGTTTTTAGACCTTGTACCTTGGTTCCATCAGCACTTATACATCTTGCGATGTTCGAAGCAAACCCATCTGGAAACTTTAACTCTCGTAAAAACTGACAAAAGGAAATCACTCGTTCTTTGGACAAGGTATATCGAGCTGGAAGCATCACATATGAGTTTCCTTCATCCCTCAGTTGCAGCCCCTTTTTAATTTTCAAATCTTTGAGATCAAGCCTAGCTTTAATTGTGTCCTTTGTCTTACCCTCTATATTCAGAATTGTCCCAACAAGGTTGTCACATATGTTTTTCTCTATGTGCATGACATCAAGATTATGTCTCAACTTCAATTTTTTTCCAATACTCCAAATCCCACAAACAAACCCTCCGACTCCAAATTGGCACATGGTGCTTTTTTTTGCTCAAGTCAGAACGCTTCCTTTTCCTGCTTTCCTTTTCCTGGCCAGGTCCAACCTTCTCCAATTCTGCTTGTAGCTCTTTGATAGAGAATTTACCTGGCTCATCATTCCTTCCATGAAGACCAACAAATTCATTGTTTTTACGCAAACGATGTCCCATTGGAAGGAAACGATAGTGCCCAATATACCCAATTTTGCTCCTTAAGCCATAAGAAAGGGGGTGCTTATCGCAATGAATACATGCAGAATATCCTCTGGTGGTACACCCTGAAAGAGTGCTTAGAGCTGGGTAATCGTAGCAGCTGAATAACATTGTAGACATCACATGCATGAAAAACATAAAACAATCAAGTTTCCTAAGAAACTAAGATATTTTGGCAAATTACGGAAGTAATCCCCCTCAAAAAAGCCACCATGGATTAAATTAACACTAATTTGAGGTAGCACATAAATTCAGTTGAAACTAAAGTTTCAGTTAAAACTAACATTCAGTTAACACTGAAGATTCAGTTAACACCAACATTCAGTTAACTCTAAAGATTTAGTTGACAAGTTGAGTTGAGTTAGCACATCAATTCATTTAACACAAACATCAGATAACACCCGAATTCAGTTAACACAAAAATAAAAGTACTCGAAATTATATTGAGTTCTTTATTTTAGCTACCATTTTAGCAGTTCATACATATTTCAGTTGGTCGCCCGAGGTGAAAATAATACACATTCTCCGTAAAACAAATGGCATCAGGTTCAATCGGGAAAAGGAATCAAGTGGCCATAGTTTGTTTGACAGGTGAAGTGTCTTGCAATGAGGAGACATACCTTGGCTGCCGGCTGCTGTTGGGTGTTGAGGAGGGCCTGGAGGGGAACAATGGAACTTGTCCGAAGAAGGGCGCCTTAGTGCCGGCAGGACACAACAGCGGTCGGAGGATGTCTCTGGTGCGACAATGGCTGGCGATGACGGGGTGGCCGGCCGGTCGGCGGGTGGCTCATGCAGATGCAGGCAACCACATCGGCAGATAGCGGCGAGTGGCGAAGGCACCAGACTCAGCCACACCCTTGTTTCTTCCCCCTCGGCGCCGAGATGGTCGCCAGCTGCGCGCCTGGCCCAGAGGCGGAGCTCCCCTGCGCGAATCCGCGCGAGCCTGTACGGCGGCTGTTCGTGCTGGATGAGATTTGTTTGAGCACAATAGTGCTTTTTTTAGGGTTATTTTTGAGACAATCTCGCGAAGCTTTTATTAAACCGTCACAATGTTTACAGGGACGAACGGAAGATCTCCAGGCTGGCCTAACCAAACATGGCGGCCAACCCCTAGAGAAAGTGCATACTTCGCTAAATTGTGAGCCTCATAATTTGAGCTCCTAAATTCATGGCTAAACTTACAAAAATTAAAAAACGACGAGTGATCTATTATTTCATGTATGATTGCTCCATACCGAGATGCATTCTCCTTCGTAATGTCCTCAACCACCACTTTGCAGTCAGACGCCACATGGATCCTCCGCAGGTATAAATCATCTGATAAAGCAAGGGCTTCTCGAATGGCCAATGCTTCCAAAGTCTCCGGTTCTGAAACATGTCTGAACACTAGGGCTGAGGCTCCCAGGAACGATCCATCAGCGCTCCTGCTTATCGCACCCACGGCTCCATATCTTCTGTGTTGGGGTACTGCAGCATCCACGTTTACTTTTGCACTGTCCGCTACCGGCGGTTGCCAGATAGTTGATCTAACGGCCTTTGCTGCCGCCGGCTTCGACGATACTGTATTCAACACTTGAAGCTCAGCCAGGTATCGCGTGACGAAACCATGTATCGATAATGGTGACTGGAATATGGCCTCGTGGATTGCTTTCCTTCTCGCCCCCCAAATTGCCCACAACGTGACAACAAGCCCAACACAATCTTCCTTACTTAGTATATCATGTAGCACAAATAGCCAGTCCTTTGGGCTCTCCTCTTGGCGATCAACAAGATGTTGCACCAGATGTTCAGGGGCCCGCGCCCATACACTGCTGGACATTGGACATGTCAGTAACGCATGCTTCCATGTGTCTCTCGCCCCGCAGAGATTGCATGTATCTTCTGTCGACATATGGCGATGCATAAGCAACTCACCGCAGGGCATAGACTGTCTAGCTAACCTCCAGACGAACATCCTGAGCTTTGAAGGTACTTGGATGTGCCAGATGCTGCTCCAATTCTTGCTTTCATGCTGAAAAAATGACGATCCTTCCGTTTCATGCAGCCATGCCTCTCGATTGATTTTTGTTCTCAAAATCATACGGTATGCCGAGCCAACACTGAAAATACCACGTCGTTCCTCGTGCCATGCCCAGAAGTCTGAAACTGTACGTGTACGCAATGGTATCTTTAGGATTTCCTCAGAGTCAAAGGGAGTGAAAATAGACCGAACTAGTCCTTCATTCCAAGACGCAGTAGATGCATTGATGAGTTGCGCCACTCTAGTAGGAGGATGCTGCACCAGAGAAGTTATAGGTCTTTTGAAACTCTCCCTCGGTATCCAGTTGTGTTCCCAAATGTCTGTGGTTTCTCCGTCTCCAATCCTCCTGATCAAACCTTGTGCCAAAATGTCCCGGCCATCCAAAATGGCCCTCCAAATCTGCGATGGATGAGACCCCAGCTCTGCGTCTAGCAATGAACAGTTTGGAAAGTAAACTGATTTTAGGATCCTGGAGCTTAATGAGGATTCCGAAACCATTGTGCGCCAAGCCTGCCGTGCAAGAAGTGCTAGGTTAAAAATCTCCATGTCTCTGAATCTGAGGCCCCCCATATATTTCGGTCTCATCATCACATCCCATGACACCCAACTGGGCTTCCTTCTGCCCTGCTTACTCCCCCACCAGAATTGCCTTATGATCGATGTGATGTTCTCGCAAAGCCCCCGCGGCAACCGGACGCATGCCATGGAATAAACAGGTATCGCTTGTGCCACAGCCTTAATCAAAACTTCTTTGCCCGCCGAGGACAACAACTTCCCCATCCAACCTTTGATCTTTTCCCATACTCTATCTCTTAGGTATTTAAAAGTTCCATTCTTTGACTGACCCACATCAGTTGGCATTCCCAGATACCGTTCAGACAAGGACTCGTCTTGGACCTGTAAAGAATTCTTCACCTCTGTTCTGGAGGATTTATCATGGTTTATCCTTTGCCCCGAAGCATCACAATATTTCTCTAGCAGGTTTGACACTGTAACTGCTCCCTCTACACTCGCGTTGAAAAGCAACAGGTTGTCATCTGCAAATAGAAGGTGGTTAATGGTTGGAGCCGTGGGGGCCACCTTGATACCTGCTAGTGATGACTGAGAACTGGATTTCAGGAGGCACGAAAGGCCCTCTGCTGCAATCAAGAATAAGTAGGGGGAGATTGGGTCTCCCTGCCGGATTCCTCTGGTAGGTTTGAAAGGATCAAGCTTCTCACCATTGAAAAGAACTGAAAAAGAGACCGATGAAACCATAGCCATGACTGTGTTTATCCACTATTCTGCAAAACCAAGTTTAGTCATGATAGCTCTCAAGTATGTCCACTCTAGCCTATCATAGGCCTTCATCATATCCAACTTCAGTGCACAAAAACTGTTTGACTTCGCCCTGGACCGCTTCATAAAATGCAAACATTCATACGCACAAATGATGTTATCCGTAATTTGCCTCCCTGGCACAAATGCAGACTGCTCCTCCGAAATAATATCAGGTAATATGATCTTCAACCTATTGGCTACCACCTTGGATGCGATTTTGTACAATACATTGCAAAGACTAATAGGTCGAAACTGAGACAAAGCAGTAGGATTTTTTACCTTCGGAATAAGAACCAACACTGTGTCATTGATGCATTCAGGACTTTCTTCCCCATGGACTATGCTTAGGACGACCTTGGTAACCTCGTCACCACATACATCCCAATGCCGTTGATAAAAGTGTGCGGGAAAGCCATCCGGGCCCGGCACCTTGGTAGGAAACATGTGAAACAAAGCATTTTTTACCTCTTCGTTTGTGTATGGAGCACAAAGTGATGCGTTCATCTCCTCTGTCACCTTCTGCGGGACCTGCTCCAGCACTTCTTCCATGTTACTAACACCCTCCGTAGTATACAGATTTCGGTAGTACATGTTTGCCATGTCCCGGAGTTTGGCCGGATCCGAGATAACAGCACCCAGAGAGTTTTGTAAGGCTTTCACCATATTTTTCTTCCTGCGGAGGCTCGCGCGAAGGTGAAAGAATTTGGTATTGTTGTCTCCCTCCGAAAGCCACTCGACCCTTGCCCGTTGTCTCCACATGATCTCCTCTCTGTGATACATCTCGATCAGCTGCTCGTTGATCTTTAGTTCAACATGAGAAGGTGCCGCTCTCAGTGGGTCGCCCCTGAGCTCCTCCAGCATTTGCTTAAGCCTCTTAATTTCCTTCCTAACACTTCCGAAGGTGTCCTTGCTCCATCTGGTCAGCCCGCCTGCAAGGCTCGCAGCTTGTCACGCATCTGTTCCACGCTACTGCATGGTGGTTCCCTAGCCCATCCTTCTGACAAGATCGTTTTGAGCCCCTCATGTGTCTCCCACATTAGCTCGTAATTGAAAGGTCTCTCCCCTCTTTCAGTTGTTCTGTTTCCATAGTCAAGCAAGATATGAGAGTGGTCTGATGTGGCACACGTAATGTGTGATACTGATGCCAAAGGGAACCTCGCTAGCCATTCCGCATTCGCCATTGCTCTGTCGAGACGACACCGTGTGTAGGTACCCCCGACCACCTTTTTTTCAAAAGTCCAAAAATTGCCCTTATAGCCTAAGTCCAGCAGCATGCGAACATCCGTAGCATCCCGGAAGGCCTGGATTTGAGCGTTACTATGCTGTCCAACCCCCTCATGTTCGTTCGGACGTAAAACTTCGTTGAAATCGCCTATGCAGAGCCAAGGAAGAGTACTCAAAGTACTAATGTTTTTTAAAACCTGCCATGTTTGGTGTCGAAGGTGTGTCTGAGCCTCACCGTACACACAAGTCATCCGCCATATTTCCTGTTCGTCTTCCTCTACCGACACATCTAAATGATAGTCAGAATAGCCAAGAATCTCCACTTTTATTGAATCATTCCAAAATAGTCCAATACCACCACTTCTACCACGGCTATCAACAGCATATGACTTATCATAACCAAGAGTACTAGCTAAAGCTTCTACCCTAGCTCCTTCGATTTGTGTCTCAACTATACACAGTAGGGTAGGGGCGAACTGCCTCGCGAAGTTGCGAAGCTCATGAACTGTCGCGGCGTTGCCCGCGCCACGACAGTTCCAACATAAGGTACTCATTGGCCTCGGCGGCGCCCCTCGAGGCCCGCCAATATTATGTCACCCTTGCCTTGTACTCCAGTCTTGTCCACGTTGCTCTTGCCATCATCTTTCTGCATCTTTGTCCTCTTGGGCTCCTGCTTACTACTCGGGCTGGGAGGGACATCGGGAGCTGGAAGTGCCAACGTAGCTTGTTGTCCATTGCTTGTGGTTACATGATTCCCTGTCGGCATCACACTCTTCCTCACTACTAGATCTGACACCCTCTTCCTGTTATTCTCAGCCTCCTTCATCACAGCATCATTGTCGTCCTCTAGATCCTCCTCAGAACCATTATCGGCATGGTAAGGTTGGTACTGAGCGCTCCTTCCTTGGCCATCTGATCGACCACCCCTTCGGCCTCCTCTCCGGCCTTGTCCGTCACCAGGACCCCAACCAGTACGCATAAACCAGCCTGCCCTCAGATCCTTAAAGACTAAAGCTGAAGGAGGGTGTATCCCATTGCCATGCTCCTTGTATTGGTGGCCAAGCATCCCGCAGACCGCACACCAATCCGGGAGCTTTTCATATCTGACCCTGTAAATCTGCCTTTTGCCATCACGAATCATGGATACAACATTCTTGAGAGGTTTTGGAGACATTGACTCTCACCCAAACACGATAAAAATTACCCTTAAAATCTTACCACTGTGGCTCCGTGAACAGCACCTCTCCAAGCTTAGCGCCAAGTGACGACACCAGGTAAGCATATAGCTATGGTACATCATGGATTTGTGCCCATATCTCTATGGTGTCTAGCTGAACTGTGGACGGCTTCGTGATCCCATCATAAGGCTTGATGATCACCGCATCACCCCTGAAGTGCCAAGGTCCATCACGCATGACTCTCTCCCAATCCCCTAAGCACGAGAATTGGATGGTATACAGATTATCCTCTAGAGGCTTGAAATTCGCCTCCTGCGCCAGATCCCACGCTGATCTCATATTCTTGAAAAATCAGTTGGCTATACGTCTTCTCGGAGTGCACCCTCGCTAGGGCGATCCATCTGGCAGCTTCCGACGGCACCTCCTTCTCATCAACGATCACATCGTCGAGGTCTTCTTCTCGAAGCCCCAATTCCCTCATCATCTTTTCCACATCATCTGTCCCCGATGAGCCTGCGGCCGTCGCATCCTGAGCCGCGCTCGAAGACATCTCTCTGGAACCCTAACCCGATTGAGACAAAAACCGGGCCTTGTAGCAGCAGCCCCAACCCCCCGATCCCCCCCCCCCCGCCTCGCGCAAAG
>NC_041393.1:25179114-25180600 GCF_002162155.2 Triticum dicoccoides | reverse complement strand
TGATCAGGGCGGGGAAATCGAGATCTCGACGGCGGCGACTATAGTCGCCCCGGGAGGACTAAAACCCTAACGAGAGGGAAAACACTTTTTTTAGGGGTGAGCACATAGTGCTGGTCTGCTGGATGCTCGATGGGATCTTCTTCTTTGCAAAGGAGTGCCCTGAGTGGGCCGGCCCATTTATCATGTTGTAGTGATCACTGTAGCGCTAACTGTCCGCCTAAAAAAAGCAACACGCACTGTTGCAGCGATTTTTTATTTTTAAAATATATTAAAAACGAATATTTTTGAAATATTAAACAGTTTATAATTTTTTTGAACATTTTAAAAAAAATACTTTTGGGAATATTGTTTGAAAACATGAACAAGTTTGAACAATTGCGAACAATTTTTTAAAATTTGTGCACTTCTTAAAATTGGAACATTTTTTGAACATTCCGAACATGTTTTTAAAATGCGAACAAGTTTTATTTTTTCTAATTTACGAACGTATTTTCAAATGGGAACTTTTTTGAAGTTTTCAAACAATTTTCAAACATTTTTTATATTTCAAACAAAAAATTGTGAATAAATTTGAAAACGGGGACTTTTTAAAGATTTGGAACAATTGTTTGGAAACAAACAATTCTTTGATATTTGTTATTCTTAAAAAAAAGAAGGAAGGAAAAAACGGAAAAGACAAATTTAAAAAATTATAGCAACATGCATTGTAGCAGCGGTTTCTTATTTTTTTTTTAAATTTTTTTATTGAAAAATCGATTATTCTTAAGAATGCAAAGATTTTATAAAATTTCTGAACATTTACTTAAAAAATATTTTTTTTGAAGTGGGAACATTTTTTGAAAATGTTAACACGTTTTGAAGATTTTTGGTCATCTTTTTTATTTCGTGCATTTTTTTAAAATTGGGAACATTTTTCAAAAATTTCGGATGTTTTTGTATAATGTGGCCTATCTGGAGCATGACACATCAGGGGCAAAATCAATTGCTGCTCAGATTGGAGTAAAATAAGAACAAAAGCCCGCTGGTAAATCCATGTCGATTTACATATTGGGACTGTGACAGCAAGGTAAAGTTTGTCATAAAACCGTCACCAGATATCAGGGGTCGTCGCCCCCTTGATGATCCATGATGGATCTAGGCTAACCGTCATCGATGAAATACCATTGATGATGGTTTGTGAATCCGTCACCAGAAATCCATCATAGATTAACAGTTTTCTTGTAGTGGGTCCCGACTGTCACGCACTTCCTTGCGTGCGAAAATGTAGCTGGTGGGTTCCAGCAGTTAGGGGGGCGAATCATTTTTTTAGATGCACTTCTTTGCGTGCGAAGATGTAGCTGGTGGGTCCCAGCAGTCAGGGGGGCGAATCGTTTTTTTTGCCCGGACGCACTTCCTTGCGTGCGAAGATGTAGCTGGTGGGTCCCAGCAGTCAGGGGGTGAATCGTTTTTTTGCCCGGACGCACTTCCTTGCGTGCGAAGATGTAGC
>NC_041393.1:25171386-25178889 GCF_002162155.2 Triticum dicoccoides | reverse complement strand
TGAGGGGGGCGAATCGTTTTTTTTGCCCGGACGCACTTTCTTGCGTGCGAAGATGTAACTGGTGGGTCCCAGCAGTCAGGGGGGCGAATCGTTTTTTTGCCCGGACGCACTTCCTTGCGTGCGAACATGTAGCTGGTGGGTCCCAGCAGTCAGGGGGAAATGTTTTTTTCACGAAATACAGTGGCCCATCTGGTGGGTCCCAGCTGTCAGGTGGAGGAATCATTATTTTCCGCGTAATAAGGAGGTACTTCCTTGCTGCGGCCGTGGACCCAGCTGTCAGCCTCTCCACGTACAGTCCACATCCGATGGAAGTCGTTCCTTGACCATGTTGACCAGGCCACGCCGAGAGCACCACAGCGGTGGACGACGGGGAGGCCTAGGAAGGGGACGACGCGGAGCCGGGGAAGATGCGGCAGTGGAAGCCCGCGCAGAGAGGAGTACGAGGGTTCACTGGTTCGGCTGTGGTGTTAGGCTGCCGTCGCCTCAGTGCCTGGCCAGCAGTGGGAATAGTAGGGGCGTGAGGCCTCCGCGGCAGCACAGCCGGCCACGGGAGGCAGGAGCATGCGGCACGACCGACGCTGCTTTGGGCGGCTGGAGCAAGAAGACCAGGGGTTGAAGAAGCACTACGGCCGTTGGATGGACATCGTACGGTCACTGGAGCTAGAATTGTTCATATTGAAGAAGCAGCACGGCCGTTGGATTAACATCCAACGGTCACTGCTGCTAGAATCGTTTGTGGACTAAGTTGACAAAGCCAAAGTACACGTCAACCTAGTAGACCCATAAGTCAACCTCCAAATCTGTCCCAAACAGCATACAACCCAAAATTTCTAGCCAGGTTCAAATTAATTTTAAATCTAAATATACCTTAATTTAAATTCAATGAAATTTTACCCGCACAAAAACAATGAAATTTAAAATATCAAAATCCGAAAGAAAACAGTATTTTGGAACTAATTGCTTGTTTGCTGTATTTTTTCATTTTACAACCCATTTCTTATTACTCATAGCCCATTTCTTATTACTTATAGCCCATTTTTTGGGCAAAATGCATCCCTCCTCGTCTTGAAAGATTTCCGGCCCAGCAGGGCATAGAAAAGCAAGTAGGCTATGTTGGTTATTCTGCAAAAAACAAAATAGCTGGCTAGACATTTTTCAGAATGGAAAAAAACAAATTGGGCTGGTCATGTGCTAAACATATGAAATAAAAGCCTGGGCTAGACGGGCCACGGGTCCCGCACAACCTAGTTGATACCCTTCTCCGTCCCGAAAAAATAAAATTACTGTGTGCGCTGCTGGGTCCCTACTGTCATCCTCACCATGTACATTTATCTCCTTATTCCTCTTGGTTGTTGACCATGTTGACAACACCGGATGGCGGCGCCGTGGCGAGCGAACCAAGGTGGAGGACGATGGTGAGGCCTCAGACGGGAACGAACAGGAGCCGGGGAAGATCACAACTAGCCGTGGGAGGTGGGAGCAGGCGGTCCCGCCGGCGCTGGTTTGGCTTTGGCGGCTCGAGGAAGAAGAGACTGAAGAAACGTGACAGACGTTGAATGTCAATCCAACGGTCAAGGTTGGCACAATCATTTGTTGACTAAGCGGAAACCAAGTAGCATACTTTTTTATATATAGGAAGAAAACTGCGAGGAAAATGCGTTCGTCTGCCATCCTCCTCACAGGGAACGTTCGCCACATAAGTGACTAGCACCCTTGGTTTTCAACCGAGAGGTCTTGGGTTCGAGTCCCAGGAACTCTCAATTTTGTCCTCCTTCCTTCCTCGCAAAAAAAGGGAAAGAAAATCAAAGACTTGGGAAGGCGTACAGAACAAGCTAGTGTACCAGTAAAGAGACGTTGTCGAGACGTGCTCCTATATCTAGTTCGAATCCAAACCTAGACTATGACTATATATGGTGCTATGCTACTCTGCAAGTAATGAAACTGACATATCCAATGTTCGCTTATCCTCTTCTCTACTTACTCTGCCTAGCATCAGAAGCTCTGGCCGCAGCAACCATGTCCACTGGCTGCTCGTCCACCTGCTCTTCAGCAGGCAACAACCAGATATGCACCAAGTCGCCACCCGTACCATCGCCCGTGGGTCTCATCACAGCCCCGCCGGCACGCGCACCGCAGCCGATTGCTCATCGCAACCCGCTGCCGTTGGTGTGGTGCCACTGCTGCAAATCACGTAGAGTCATTCGTCGCGTCTCAATCACAATCCTCAACCCTGACCAAGTCTTCTACAAATGCCCGAATCATGGGGTAATAATATGTTTAAGTGTTGTTCTGCTGCTTTCAGTTGTTGATTTTTTTAATAGTTTGGTTGATGATCTTCCAATTTGATTTGTGCAGAAAAGGGAAGATTTGTGTGATTTGTATTTCTGGGAAGTTGCTGATGTGGGGGAATGCAACTACGCTGATTATTTGGTTAGCCGAGGAATCCCAATACCAGCAGGTTGGGGTGTTGATGCAGAGAAAAAGGTTAAAGATGCAGTTCCTCTGATCATGGACAAGCAACAGCTACTGAACGGCCTTGACAACAATGAGGAGATGAAAGAGCTTGTGAAGATAATGGGCAAAATCGATGTGCTCTGTAGGATGATTGTCTCTTTATTTGCAGTGTATGTAGCACTCATGATGTATTCAGTGGCTACGACATGAGCACTTTGCTGAAACTAGTAATGAATGAAACCTGTGTAGCAGGCCGGGCGTAGTGTTGTGAACATCTAATGATTTCTATTAACGGAAAACAGGGGGTATCCTCTTTTGCTCATAAATAAATAAATAGTAGAGGCCCTGTCGGGTCAGCTTTGTTCTCATTCGAAGACGTCGAGCAAATTGCAGTCCAACAGCAAACTATGTCATTAAATGATGATTTCACAACCAAATATGAGTACAACTAAACAACAATGTCATCATATGTTTTAGTTGTCATATAATCACCAAACACAAATCAGCATACATTACTGTGATGTTCTCACAGCAAAATACTAAACAACATGTTCATCAGGTTTCAGTTATCATAGCAAACACAATTTCACATAGTAGATAAAAAACGTCTTCTGACAGGCAAATACAACAAAAGCAATGTAATCACCATCCGCAGCAGCAGTGTCAACATCTTTGCCATGTGTATCAGTCTAAATCATAATTCCCCATGGTGTCATCTTCTTCTTCGTCCTCAACGTCCTCGAACGTTGGCTTCTTCTTGATCAACTCTTGTATGTCCACAGCATGACATGCAATCTTTTTGCCGGCGTCATTGACGTGATGGTTCTCAAAGATATGAGGAACATCTGTGTTATCTTGTACATCAGGAGCAGTGTAAGCATCATCTTGTTGTGCAACTTCATTAAACGAATTCCTCTGCTCAAACCTTTGCAATACTCTTCAGTCATCGCTACGTGCAAATGTGTCTTCCAAGAAAAATATCTGTGTTGCTTGATTTGCCAAAATAAAAGGCTCGTTGGTCTAGTACGCCGCCTTGACATTGATGGATTTGAAATAATCATCAGCTCTGGGTTTTGCGATCCTGGAAAACATGTTATACCAATGACAGCACAACAGAACCACACACCGATGATCCTCGAAACTGGAGATATACTGCAACTGAACAATGTCTGTTATGTTAGCATACATTTCAGTTGTCTCTTTGTCATACGTATCCGTGCTCATGATGGCACTATTTTGTGTCTTCCTGCCTTCGTCTTGTGCAAGGGTGTTGTAGCGCACATCTCCAACAACGCAAGATTCATAATGTCTTACCCGAGTATCAGGACCCATTGCTAGTGAGTAAAGGGCATCATCAACTGCCTGCCCATCCTCCCGCATCTTCTTAACCTATGGTTAGAAAATAGACAAGCTGGTCACCTTATGTACTCAATATATTACAAAAACTGACAGTGCACTTCAAAAGCTTACATGGTTCTTGAACCATTTCGCAAATCCTGCCCTAACCAGCTTGTCAATGTTTCTTGGATTTTGCGGCAGTAACTCCTCTTTGTAGATGCTGTACAACATAGTGATCGCGTCAAACATCTAAATATATAAAAATGTGCTGCAAGTTTAGTAGATTATTATGTATAAGCTGCAGTACTGCACTTACTTGATATAAGGTAGTATCTCAGGACAGTTATTCAACACATACCAAACCATTTTGTCCAAATCTTTAGGTTTGTCCTCTTGTCGACTCTTCCCTATAACTCGAACAGAATAATCGAAAACATTGAGTCCGGGATTGTCTTCACCCACCTCTTTGCTAAGCTGATCAGTTGTTTCAATGTATTTTGAGCAGAATGTCAATGCTTCTGTAGCAATGTAGGCCTCTGCAATGGAACCCTCGGGTCTAGTTCTATTCCTAACATAGCCCTTGAAAGTGCCTAGCCGCCTTTCAATAGGGTACATCTAGCCATACTGTACTGGACCTCTAAGTAGTGCCTCATCAGGTAGATGGACAGCCAAATGCACCATCACATCAAAGAAGGCTGGAGGATATATCTTCTCAAGGTCGCATATGATAGTTGGTATCTTGTCTCTAAGACGCTCCAAAGCATCTATCCTGATATTTCTACTGCAGAGTTCCCTGAAGAATTGTCCCAACTCTGCAACTGCTCTGTATAAGTCAGGGCGGCCCAATCCTCTAAGGATAACAGGTAAAACCCTTTGAAGTAGGATGTGGCAGTCATGAGTTTTCAACCCTTGTACCTTGTTTCCATCTGCACTGACTCTCCTGTCAGGGTTGGAAGCAAATCCATGTGGGAATCTCACACGTGACAGGACCTCTCAGAATTGTTTTCTTTTTACCTTGTCCAAGACGTACACAGCTGGTGCCATATCCCGTGGTTTACCTTCATCTTGCACCTACAAATCCTTTCTGATACCCAGGTGTGTCAAATCAATCCTAGATTTTAAGGTATCTTTCGTCTTTCCTTCAATATTTAGAAGTGTGCCGATAATGCTGTCACATATATTTTTCTCGATGTGCATCACATCAAGATTATGCCGCAGATCCAAATCTTTCCAATACTCCAAGTCCCACAAAATGGACCTGCGGGTAAACAATAATCTCTCTTATGCCCTGCCATGCTTCCTTTTCCCGCTACCATTACCAGGATGGTTTCCTGGTGTAATATGCCTGACCTTCTCTAATTCCACTTGCAACTCATCAGCGGTGAGCCTCTTTGGCGCATCACGGTTTTCATGCTTTGCACTGAACACATGTCTTCGGTATTTTCTAGGATGCGGCTTATCCTTGGCAAGGAAATGGCAGTGTCCAATGTAACAGATCTTGCTAAGTATTGCGTATGACAACAGATTCCTGTCACAGCGAACACATGCATTGTAACCATGTCTCGTTCGCCCTGACATAGTGCCCAAAGCCGAATAATCATGGATGCACCAAATTATAATAGCACGCAGAAAGAAATCAGCTGGTGGGCTGCTATATAGGTCTCGAGTGAGAACACCCTTCCATAGCTGTTGAAGTTCCTCCACAAGAGACTCCATGAACAAATCAAAATCCTTTCCAGGACTTTTTGGACCTGGGATGAGCAAGGCCATCATGTAGTTTGATTCTTTGGTGCAGACATTTGGAGGCATGTTGTAAGGGATAACAAGCACTGGCCACATGCTATATGTGGCGCTTTGGTGGCCAAATGGGTTAAATCCATCTGAAGCTAAGCCAAGTCTAATGTTTCTCGGGTCAGCAGCAAACTTTTTGTGTTTATCATTGAAGCTTTTCCACTCACTACCATGAGATGGATGGCTCATTACATTCTGATTTCTGTACTCCTGGTTCCTAGAATGCCACAGTACATCCTCTCTTGTTTCAGCATCATGAAACAACCTCTGCAATCTTGGTGTAACTGGAAAATGTCTCAGAACATTATGAGGAATCCTCTTCACAGCATCGCCATCTTTCCATCTTGATGATTTGCATTTCGGGCATTCACTTAAGTTGGCATAATCCTTCCGGAACAGAACACAATTATTCTTACAAACATGGATCATATCATATCCAATTCCAACTGCACGAAGGAAATTCTTCATTTTACTGTAGGTGTGTGGCAGCTCAAACGCATCTGGGAAAGATTTGCAGAAAGCAGCCAACATCGCATCGAATGATTTGTTGGTCATCCGCTCAGATGTCTTCACCTGAAGAAAGGTGACCATAGCTGAGAATATTGACAGCTTATTTCCTGGGGTGACAGCAACGTTGCATTGTTCTAACATGCGGGCCCACCGTTTTCTTCTGCAGGTGAAAGTTCACAGAATGCACGAGAATGTGGTAGCATTGTTTCAATGTTGGTCAAACTCACTAGCTCCGCCACCACCTCCTCCTCCTCCTCTTCCACCTGAGCATCAGGTAGATCAAGATGGTGATCTGCTGCTTCCACGTAGTCAATAACATTGACGTTCACAGCTTCACCATGATGAACCCACCTAGTATATGTGACCGACATCCCATACAAGTGTAGATGATTTTGCATAGTTGACTGGGGTCTTGTAACTGAATTCATACAACTGCTATACGGGTAGAGAACATCTGATTTTGGACCATCATACTCAGCTCTGATAAAGTTCATGAAGTTTTCAACCCCCTCGACATATGCAGCAGAGAATCTTTGAGCAGAAGTTATCCAAGTCTTGTCGATCTGTTAGACATACAAATTAGTTCTTCTACTAGATATTACAGGAAAATATATATTTCTTTTTAAGGTCTTTTGAGAATAATTAATAAAGTGGCTGTATGCATCGCCCAGATGCAGAGGCCGGGGGTCTTCCTCCTTTTCTAAAAAAATGAAGTCCAGAAAAAAAAATACCTAGGTCGATGTCTAAAGCTATGGCAAGATATTTGGACGAGCAGATCTAAGTAACAAAATATATGTAAAGCTAATTCAGCAAACAAATTTGAGTGCTAAATTATGGCAGGCTATTTCAGTAGTCAATGAGGCCGAGCACACAGCCATCAAACTATCGAAGGCCATCGTAGCAACAAAGATCGAGTATAAAACGGTGTAGAGCTATTTCACCTAACAGATTGGCTACTAGACCATGGCAATCTACGTCACAATAAATATATGGCAAGATATTTTAGCAACTAATCAGCCTTGGCATGCCATCTCAGCTAAGCAGATTGAGTGCAGAACAGGGCAAGGAAACTTCTTAAGTAGAGCATATTGACAGTAAACTACTTCGGCAAACAGTGAAATTAACAGCGTCTATCAGCTAATATTCAGCGCTACACCGACATGAATGGGGCCTCAGTCTAGAATGCGCGTACCATGGGAGAAGCTAACCGCCGTGCGTCTCCACACGAACGTCGTCAGCGGTGGCGGTGCTGACCACCGTGCGCCTCCACAAGAATGTAGCCAGAGGTGGCGGCGTGGCTAGAGGACGACAGTCTACGAGAGCGTACTGTGGGAGCGAGAGGATCGCCGTGCGTCCCCTAGACGAACCGCGGCGCCGACGTATCGGCGCGACGGGGAGGGCGGCTTTGGC
>NC_041393.1:25139901-25170991 GCF_002162155.2 Triticum dicoccoides | reverse complement strand
GGATTTGAGGGGAATTTTTGTGTGTGTGTGTGTGGGGGGGGGGGGCAGGATTTTCGTGCGGTGGGCAGGGGGAGTTTGGCGCATGGTCGGTTTCTCCAAGTGCAGTCCCACGTGTTAGTGAAGAGGCAAGCCAAAGCGCGTTCCGTTTTTGTGAGCCGTGTGCAGGACCGAACGTGTGTGGGGTGCAATGCGACCGCGAAAGGAGTGCTGTGAATGTACCGCCTTTTTTCCTTTCAAACTAGGTGCTTCGCCCCCTCAAAAAGAATTGCTGCTTTGCACGATCCATCGATACTACTACTAGTAATCCGGTAATCCCGACTAAAACGGCGCGGCCGGGTCTCTTCCCACGCGATATGCTGGGAGGTTGGCTTAGTTGGGTTTTTGAGGACGAGTAATTCTACACCTACGTAATCCCAGTTACATAGTTAACGTAATGTGAAACGTGTGAGCTGTTGATTGTAGATTGGGGGGAGGGAGGGGCCCACAACCATGAACATCAGGGGAGGAGAGAGAGGCAATTTATGTTAACCCTTTCGTAGGTTCCCGTAGATGTAGAAAGATGTGAAATGCGTGAATGTGTAGTGGACGTACTATTGGAGTGCCTAAGATAATTTGTGTATGTATAGACCCTATGTGTTTATTTTACTTTGCATGTTAGATTTGTCTCGGTTCAATAAAAAGTAGAGTTGGTGATGATGGTGTGCCTGTCATCTTGCAATATAGGCCGTCCGATCTATATCTAACGGATAGGAAGGAAACTATGACAATTTACCCGCACTCCTCTCCACATTTGAAGATAAGGCTTTCCCTCGTTCATCCTTTTCTCCCACAAGATCTTGATCTTCCGTGCAACGCACGGGCATCTTGCTAGTACTCCTACAATATGTATATTATTGTGAAAGTTCATATACACCGGCCGAGATTAATGCAAACACGGCAGATTTTCATTACATTTCAAACTTTTATATGATAGAAATATAAAAGAAACCCGACCCTAAACCTATTCTACGGCGGCGACCGACGTCCTCCATCTGCGATCTCTATGTACGGGGGCGGGGTTCAATACCTGTGAAGTGAAGGTGCGGTCTCCGGCGAGGAAAAGTAGAACACGGGAGACGGACCGGCCAGTTGGCACACCATGCCCTGCCGCCTCCCATGCCCTACTCATCCTCGGAGGAGTCCCCGACCTCGGCGGTGCCGGGCGCTGGATGGCGGCTAGTAGGACACATGGCTGACGGTGCTCCCATCGCCGCCCGCCAGGGTGGCCACCGCTTGTGCGGTCGCGTCCACGTCCGGCTACGCCGCTATTGCATCGCGAGAGGCGACTTGAGCGAGGGCGGCGACCTCGCGCTTCATCCCTGAAGACAAGCTCTCCCACAGAGCGTTCGCACTTGCAGGCATGGCGGATGTGGTGCCAGGTAGGAGGACGATGCGCTATGGTGTGGAGGTTAGCTGGGCGTTGCCGCTTAAGTAGCGCATTCCGGTGAGGCCAAGCGTCCGGGTGCGTCATTAAGTCGCCGGAGTTGGTTCCTCGGGCACCGAGCCTCTTAACGACGACATACGAATGGACGACATGAATGCGGGCAGCTGGAGCCGGCTGGGAACGCACCGCGCGACAGCGCGAGGGACGAGGGTTTTGGTGTGCCAGGGTAGTCAGCTACGGTCGTGGCAACGTTGGAGATGCCCTTTGCTCACATGCGATCCCCGCATGTCATTGAAAAAGCAAGACGACCCGGGATGGTCTCAGGTCCAGAGGATGCAGTTGGCCGCGCTACACCACTCCGCGAACGCGTCGCAGCAGCCCGTGCATCCTCGACGAGCCGGGTGTTGGGGTGTGTTTGGATTGTGGCCAAAGTGCACCTTACCAAAATTTTGGTCATGACCCAAAGATTGGTCTTTTTTTGGATGGTTGCCATTTTTTTTGGCATGCCAATGAACTCTAGCCAACTCTAGTTCATTTTTCTTGCCAATGTCGGCCAAATCATGGGCAACCAATACCTCAACCAAAATTTTGGTCATGACCCATAGATTGGTCTTTGTTTGGATGGCTGCCATTTTTTGGCATGCCATTGAACTCTAGCCAACTCTAGTTCATTTTTCTTGCCAATGTCGGCCAAATCATGGGCAACCAATACCTCAACCAAAATTTTGGCTACCCAATGCTTTGATGGGGCAACCTTGGGCACAAACCAAACATACTGTTGGTCGTGCCATAGCACTAACACCACCCTCGGCACACTGAAACTGACCGTGTCTAGCGATGATATGAGCGTGACGCTCACCGCGGTTGCCGTGTCCAGAGGTGGTGCTGGAGCTGCACCCCATTGTTGGCCCCAACGACCCACATGAATGGTTGTCGGTGGCGAGGAGGTCGTGGGCCAGCTCCTCCATTGGACTAGTCTGCGCTACGTCGTCCCGACGGGTGTGCCCTACATGTCGGTTTCCCTGTTTTCCTGGCCATATTCGAGCGTCGGTGCTCTGCGTTGTGCATTAGGCCTTTCACTATGTAGGCCAAGCGAGACAACTTATTGTTTATTTGAGCCGTTCAAGTATAATCATGTGGCGTTTGCTTTTTTCTCATTCCTCTCCAAACCTCTTCTCCATCGATCATTTGGCCTTTAGTGGAATCCATCCTCCCGCATGCCTCATTTGAACATTCCGCCGAGTATCATTCGCATGTACCCACCCTAGTCCTCTTTCAATAGATCTCCGGACCCCGAGATGAAATCGAGAGGGAACGAGTGGGGGCACGTGATACCTAAGGCGGATTCAAAATTTTGAACCGGTGATCATAGCATCCGCAAATCATATATAAAGGGTATTCAATGTTCGTTTCGTTTTTGAACATACAATATACTCCATCATATCCTTTCTAGTTTACATATAGGTTTTATGTGTAGTCAAAGTATCTCTACTTTGATCAAGAAGGTATCAACATTCAACAACGCCCAATCAATATTGTTAGATTCGTACGTACTCCTAGATTTGTACTCGAGATGGTTTCCAATCTATTGACAAGATTAATAGTACATGAGATGTATAATGTGAAAATTATATCATTGGAAACTCTTTTCACATACAAATTTGACCGTATGCTTTGTGTAAGTTACATGTCATATATTATTACTCTAACATTTGGTCAAAGTTAGCCTCGAAAAATGCATTAGGCCCTGTATAGTAAATGGAAGGAGGGAGTAGTAGTGGAAGTGGATCCTCTAACGTAGGTATCCCTGCCTTACCCTCCCTTTCGGTCACTTACTAGCGGACCCCATGCTTGCTAGGCCCCGCATGTCAGTTACTCAATGGGTTCGGCCACGTTAGGGATCCTCATCCATAGTATACTCCCTCTGTTTTTATTTACTCCGCATAAAACGGAGGGAGTGGTAGTATAATAAATGACACGGGTGGGGGAGGGGGACGGACATCGGTTTGCTCTCAACTGCGGTCCCACAAGCGAGTGAAAACACAAGACGAAGCGCGTTCCATTCAGTGAGCGACGTGGAGGGTCCAGCATGCTGGGCTGCAACGTGAACGCGACAAGAGTGATGTACAGTCAAAACCGATTGACCGGTCATCACCGGAACCACTATTCACACCAGAACCTTCGCTGCTTGGCCTACGCCAGCCACTGCCCTAAAACGTAAAACCACACGAAATCTCCAGCCCATTCCCCCACCTTTCGATCCCCTAGCCTGCATCAAGCGTCCCCTAGTTCGCCGGAAAGCCATGGTGCGACGCAAGATCACTTACTACAAGATGTTGATGCCGGAGCGCCGCGCAGAAATTGCGGCGGCGGTCGGCGCCACAGACCTCCGTTCCCAAGCTCGCTTTGCAGTGGGCCAATCCCCGAGTTCTCTAGAGCCAAGCTACAAGGAGGAGGAAGCTGATCCAATGTTCATGGCGGAGGTCGCGGCGCAGAAGGCCCCCGATGGGTATGAGACGATGGACGTCGACTTCGTGCCAGCGTCCGAGTCCCCCATGGTGCAGGCGGACCAGCGGTTCAACATGGCGATGCTAAAGAAGGACCGGGAGGTAGAGGCTCAACTCGACATGGAGTGCGCGCATGCCGCTGCCATCAAGGCTCTCCTACAGGCGGAACCAGATGTCGTGGATGTGAACCGGGCAGCGGAGGCTCAACTTGAGGCGGAACGCGTGGATGCCGCTGCCATCGAGGCCCTCCTGCAGGCGAAACCGGACGTCCTAGACTTGAACCGGGCGGCAGAGGCTCGACTCGACGCAGAGCACGCGGATGCCACTCTCATCGACGCCCTCCTGCAGGCGGAACCGGACGTCCTAGACTTGAACCAGGCGGCGGAGGCTCAACTCGACGCGGAGCGCGCGGATGCCGCTGCCATCGAGGCCCTCCTGCAGGCGGAACCGGACGTCCTCGACTTGAACCGGGCTGTGCTCTCGTCCGTGCAAAGCGCCCGCACGCTCTGCTTGAACGAGTAGCTGGAGGCCAAGGACAACCACGGTGCGGAGACACACATCGGCAGCTACGGCTGGTTCGCGCCGGCAGCCAAAGACGACGAGGCCGTCTCTTTCCACGAGCAGTGATAGTTTTTCTTTATGTTGTTGTTTTTATGGATCTTTTGCTGTGTAAAAACTTACTATATTTGTTATGCAAGTCGCCTGGTTGGATAAACATACTCTATGAACGAAAATTATGTGTCAGCGATAGGATGGCTGAGTTTGGTTTGTTCACATGTGACAACACGTGTCAGTGAGGGTGCGTTCCCTTGGTTGGGTTTGCGGCATGCAGGAGTGACTGTGTGAGGGTGCGGTGCGACCACGGTGTGCAGGAGCGACCGTGTGAGGGTGCGGTGTGACCGCGACAGCCGTGCGCAAGTGTACCTCCTTCTCATTTTGAAAACTTTAGGCAAGCTTGGCAAAAATGTGTGGCGAAGTTTGGCAATGCAAGGCCTAGACCCAAATAGGATAAGTACGTACGTACTAGGAGTACTAGTGTTAAAAAAGAAAGGCAGGGTTTTCCTTCTTAGGATTTAATCGAAACAAATCCTCGTTTCACGTGTCAATTAATGCGTATTTTTTCTCCAAAGATCAAAGAGCTAACCATCTCACTCCTCATCGCTTGATTAATGCAGCGCCATGCAAACCAACCCTCTCACTTCTACATGCATGCAGGGGATATTAGTGTCCTTGGTTGCTAACCCCATCAATTTTGCCTCGATTAGTGTTAGTGGCCCTTTGCAAATTGTAATTTGGATATACTGGCCTTGTGTACAAAAAAATGGAGGTAGTAACTATATTTGACTTCCTTCCCCATTGCGGTGACGTTGACGATATCTTTTTTTTTGTGGTTTGGGAAGTGCGTTCGACGGAGAACACCATTGAGGGAGACCACGGTAAGTCATTCGCAAGTGCCGCCTGCAAGCCGAGACAACCGCCTTATTTGCATCCAGGAAGTCCGCTGAACCAAAGGACTAGTACTACTAGGAGTACTAGTGCAGTGAGATGGTTTCTCGAAGAAGACGATGGAGAAGCGGAGTCAGCGAAGAGTGAAATGATGGTTGCTTCGTCCGTGCTTTTGTGATTTGATGCCTCACCGCTTTGTGATTTGTGATAGAAGGGACAGGGGAGTAGACTCTGTGCTCTATACTGTACTACATGCGTCCAAGCATGGGAGAAAGAGGAGAGACGTTGCATTTTTCTATTCCTTCAATCAATCAATCAGGGAGCTTTGGTTCCATCCTTTTGGCTTTGGCAACACCGTCCATAATGGTTCCCACGATGCCAAAAGCTATTTTCACATTTGGCTACACATTGTGGATGCCCTTAACCGTACCACTTGGTTTTGCTCCTGTGTGCTATCTATACAAATCTCAATTATATTGATCTAAAAAATTATAGAATCAAGATTAGTAAAAAGGAGGTGATTTTGCAGCGCTGATGGCGGAGGAGGTTTCTTATTTTCGGAGGATGTTGTCCTGGCGGTTTGCTAACATGCGGTCCCATGTGTCAGTGCTTTACCAAACCGATCTGCGTCCCACATGAGGCAGAACAACGACAGAAGCAACACGTGGTTAAGTTGAAGAAGATGAGGGAGAAGCGGATTCAACAACGAGTGAAACGATGGTTGCTTCGTCCCTCCAACTTCTTTTTTAGCATTATTACTTCGTCCCTCCAACTTAACTGCGGGAAAGGTGCAGCTTTGTGATTTGACGCCTCATTGCTCATTACTATGCCGGCGCCATGACTGTGGTGCTTCACCCCGGCTGCTCTCCACTGTATTTCGGTATGGCACGTGGACCCGGTAGCTTGATGTCCCACATGTCGGCGAAAGGGACTAGACGATTTATGAAAGCGAGCGCTCCACTCTTACGACGGAGGAGTAGACGACACGACGGCCCAGTGAACTGTCACTTGTACTGTATAGTACTATAGTTTTGCTGTTTCGCACGATCCATCGATACAAACCCGATTAAATAGGAAAGGGCGGGATTTTTCCCGCGCGGTAGATGATACTGGCCATACATTTCAAAGGCAATTTTAATGTATGCAAACTGAATAATTATAAGTAACAATATGATATCTAGTAAAACTAAAAACACATACGATTTATTGTGTTAGAGTGTAGTAGTAGTGCTGTAACATGCGAGAACGTGTAGAGATGTAGTTTTGGAGGTCCTACAGATAGAAAAGCGTAATACGGTCACTGAACTTCAGAATAAGCTGATTACTATCACTATATATGTTTTGCGGTGATTATACGGTCACTTACTCGCGGTTCAGCATCGGATTGCACTCTGTTGACCGGCCAAATAGTCTGCGTGGCACCATGTTGACTAGTTAAATTGACCATGTTCCTTGTGGGTCCCACCTGTCAGTTCACATAGGGAAAAGGTCAGATAAACACAAATTTACGTAGGCGCGACAAGGCTCCAACCCGTGCGTGGGAATCACCTGGTTGTGTATGTGTCTGTCAGGGCCTGATGTGTGCGCATGCACGTGTAGGTCGAGCACTTGAGCGTGAGGGTGTGTGTTGGTCGTGTGGTGTACTGGTGTGTGCATGCATGCGTGCGTGTGTGCGTGTGAGTGTTGCGTGCGTGCGTGTTTGCGTGTGTATGTGTGAGTGTTGTGTGCGTGCGTGGGTGCATGTGTTTGTGTGAGTGTTGCGTGGATGCAGTTCGTGTGCATGCATGCGTGTGTGTATAATCACCACACCAACTCCTGTGTGTTAAAATAGATGGCTCAGCATACCAATACAAGGCCACCTTGTCTGCTGTGCCCGCGGTCGTGACTTCGAACCACCGTCCAAATATTTTTTTCGTTTGTTTTCATTCTTACTAGCAAGATTCCCGTGCATTGCACGTAACATCAAGATGCATTTGTATGACTTGTTTATCTTGTGAGAGAAAAGGATGAACGAGGGAATGCCTTATTTGCAAATGTGGAGAGGTGTGTGGGTACCTTTTTGCAAAATTGTCATAGTTTCTTTCCAATCTGCCAGATATAAATCGGACGACCTATATTGCAGGATGGCAGGCACACCATCATCACCAACTCTGTTTTTTTATAAGAGTGTATATTTTATGTATTTTATAAGAGTGTAGATGTAGAGTAGATACAAGTCGACAGGTGGGCACGATGGTAGTGAGATAATGTTATGCAACACTAGAGGTGCCACGTGGAGCGTTTAACTGGTCAACTAGTCATGTCATGAGCAAATACAGAGTTGTACAGTGAGCCCGTGACTGTATAATAACCACTAAACGTAAATGGTGACCGTAATGAGTGGATTCTGAAGTCCAATGTGCGTATCGTGCTTTCGCTTCAAATACAATGATCGTCATTGCATATATCGCGAGAGAAAGATGAAACATGCATGAATTTTGTGGGGGCTTACTTTTAGAGGACCTGTAGATAGTTTTGTGTGCATACGTGAAAGGGGCGTAGAGGGGGGCATGCGATGGAGAGAGAGATGCTCTTCGTTTCTCTTTATTATGACTAACTTTGTATATAGTATAAAATATACAAATTCACAGTGCGGAACAAATATCATTGTGGGCACCATGCAATGCAAATTAGCGTTCGTACTCCTCCATATAACTTTGTAATGTTGTATATATGTAGAAACTCTAAAATAATTTTTTGGCCACACTTTATTCAAAAGGAATGTTGTATGCGAAATAAACGTGAAGAGAGGGCTTTTTAGATCAATGGGGGACGTGATGTAACATGTGTGAATGTGTAGTTGATGCATTTGGCGGGGCCTAGAGAGGTATGTGTGTGTATTACGTATTCGAGAGAGGCATGGATAGAGCGGCCGACCAAGGGGAGGGGGAGAGATAGCACGAGAAATGAGAGTGGTCTAGAGAGAGAGATGAATATGATGTCACGACGGGAGATTCCATTCCCTTGAGTGTGTATATGCAAGGGGGGAGGGAATAGAGGCACCAGAAGAAATTTTCTGTATGTGTGGTGTTTGTGTTGGTATGTGTGGGTGTGAGAAGATAATGAAACGTGGGGGCAGAGGGTGTGTCACTGCGTGAGGTCCGGTGGGTCGAGGTGAGGCCCTTCGTTCGGTTCCGTCATGTGCCACATTGGTCGGCCCGTGATGCATTTAGGAAGACCCATGGATGACTAGTCGTACAAGACAAAGATAGCAGAATTGTGAAGGACTCTGTGTCCACTGACAAAGCCGGCTAGGATTTGTAACCCTAGGTTCTCGGACTAAGGTAACCCCTTTATCTCTGATATTACTATTCATCCAACCTAACTTTAAGGGGCATCCTATAGAATGCTCTACTAGAATCATACTCGTCGATTAGGAAGAGAGGTGCACTACAGGAATCAGCTACTTTGCCATCTGCCACGGCAGACGGCAAAGGCATGGACGGCGGATGGCAAAGGTCTTTGCCGTCTTCCGCGGACGGCAAAAGGAGACGGCAAAGTAAGGCCCGACAAAGAGCTACTTTGCCGTCCGCTTCGGGCGGCTGACGGCAAAGAGGCCTTTGCCATCAGCAGCGGACGGCAAAGAATGCAGACTGCAAAGAATGCGCTGTTACTCCGTTAGGTAGCTAACGGCGGGCCTTTGCCGTCCGCCGCTGACGGCAAAATTTGTCCGGCCTTTGCCGTCTGCCAGCAGATGGCAAAGAGGCTTTGCCATCTGCTGGTAGACGGCAAAGAACCTATATTGCCCCCATTTAATTCTGTTTTTTCTTATATCAATTCATTTTCATAGAAAATCACACACACATACGGACGCACACACACACACACACATGAACAAAAACTAAACATCTATACATATACATGGTTTCATCAATATTACACAATTTCATCCATAGGTAGCAAGTTTCACAGAGTCAAAACAAAACTAAAGACAAGCACTCCATATCTGAAATTACAAGAAATGACCTAAAACTAAATATCTATTTTCCTAAAAACTATCTTATTACTAAGATCTTCTCTGGATCTTCTTCTTTTCTTCCAACCTGCATAACAAAAGCACTAAGAAATAGAGAATGGGTTAGGAGTAGAAATGTAGCGTTTCACTTGGTGAAATGCAATGTTCAGTTTTTATGTAAGTTTAACACATGGAAAGCTGGAGAGCATGCTGAGAGTTTTCTTGCCTGAGAACCAGGGCAGCCACCAATGGGCCAGCCAACGGGCTAGTTCACATCCTTCCGGTACTCCTGCTCAATTCCATACATGTTTGGGTTCAGAGATAAGCCTAATCAATGCTCTAACAGTAAGCAGATAAGGATACAAATGTGGAAACCGCCAAATTTTGTGGTCCTTCAACCCATTTTTGGTACCCATTTCTGTCTGTATCTGCTAAATAAATCTGTAATTCCAGGGACATCAATTTTACTCTTATCTTCCTAACTCATTTCCATCTGATGCAAAGTGAGTGCGGTGTGGTACTAATCTATATTTTACAACTTATTATGTTCTCACATGTGTATGTGTGTTAAGACACAAGAGCACTACTACAACTTATATATGAAACACCGCAACAACAAAAAACTTGAAATATCGACAGAGGTATTCGTACCATGTCTCCTCAGCTGCAACCTTCGGGGTGTTGAAGATCTTGGCAGCATTGTGCCTCTTGTTGGTGGGGATTGGAACACCTTCTGGTGTGTAGCAGTCGCACATAACCGACAAGGGAGTAATAAATAGGAAAAGATCAACAAACCAATGACTTTGCGCCAAATACAGTAGAAACTTGGCCTCTGATTTAGCTGAAGCTTTTTTTCTCAGTTCAAGTATTTAAGATTTGTGTTAGTCAAACAGTTGTCTGACATGCCAAGTTGTTTCTCTCAAGAGACAGTCTCATAAGCAATTAATTATGAGCCAAGTAGGTCAACTAGTGGAATTTTAGGGTGTTTACATAACAGGGCACAAACACCTGGTTATTTTGTCCAACAGATCACACGCATGTCCAAGCACATCAAACAGCTACAAAATTCAGTTTTCATTTTTAAATTTAAGCCACAAAATTCAGTTTTATTTTTAAAATTTAGCAGCGCCCAGAAACAATGTTTTCCTGTGATTTTTTTTTCAAAGACCCATCTGCATCTTACTTTTCCTACTTTATGGCATCCAGCATCTTTGGTGCATAAAAAGTTTGAAAGAAGCATGGAAGATAAAAAGTAGCGAGGACTTACAAGGAGGTTGTCACCCCTCCTGAACGGGTCCTTGAAAATGGCCTGGGGGATTCATCAGAGTCAAAAAGAAAAAACAGCTTGTAAGCAAACAAGGAAAGTAGAAATACCGTAAGTAAAATAAATAAAAGCATTAGAGAAGGCGAGATAATCGTTTTATTAGTCTTGCTAAGTCTCGGTCGACTAAAACTTGGTCATGTCTCAGTCGATGCTATATACGTGAGACCATACATTAAGATTCGTGCAAGTTTAGTTTTCAGATTTTCCTTTTCCTTTCTTACAAAGATATATCACTTCACTGAGACTTTGACTGAGACCTAGCTACGCCCTTGTTTTATATAAGACACTATTTTTAGACTAGCCACCAAGCAATGTCATTGTTCTAACATTTTCCCATTAGTTCATGGACGGAATCGAAGTTGTTGCCAACTGCAGGTACTACAGCAAATCAGCTCGTATAAGCATTACAGTTATGCTCATGAATCATGCTTACTAAGCAGCATCAGCATCACAGTCTATGCCGCATCACGTGATGCCAACAAATGCATTATGTGTTAGTTTATCTTAGGGAAACTTCGTACCTCTTTATCCAGCCATGGGCTTGCGGCTCGTCGTGCCTTGTTGACTGCTCTGATCTGCCGCCGACAAGTCGAGAGACGGGCATGCGCCGTTTAGGTCTAGTTGGAGTACTGGCAGCGCTTCCCCCACCTTCCCAATGCTGGACTCGGCTGCTCTGTCCAGCAGATCTGCCACCACATGCGCTGCCTGCGTGTACTCGCCGCCACCAATCGCCGGCAGGGGAAAACAAGGCAAAATCCCTGAGAAACGCTCACACCCAATGAGTCAACAATCCAGAAAAACAATTGATGGCAAAAAAGAATACCTGGCCACTAGATCTGATAGGAACTCAAATCCGTCCCCCCTCAGGGCCGGGCCTGGAGGAGCTCCGTGCTCGGCTCCCATGGCGGCGGCGGATCTCGAGGTCGGGGCGACCGGCAACGAGGCTTCCATGGTGGGGCGGCGAGCTTGTGGGGAGGTGGACGCGACACAGGCTGCAGCGCGAGGCGGCGGGGCTCATGGGGTCCGTGAGGTGGCGGCGCGCACCGGCGGGCGGAGGCGAGGTGGCGCAGCGGCGCGGGATCGAGGGAGGCGGGGTCGGGCGGTGCTCGGCTGTGGGGCAGGCGTCGCCGGCCTTCTTGCCGGGGCAGGCGGCGTCGACGGACACCCCGTACGCCCCGTGCGAGGGAGAGGGAGAGACAAGCGGGAGAGAGAGTTGTGTGGGGGCAGAGACAGAGGGGACAGAGATAGAGGAGGTGGGGGCACCGTTCTTTTTACCCACAAAAAAATAGTCCCACCTCTTTGCCGTCTGCCAGCAGACGGCAAAGAGGGGATTGGACCATTGCAGTGTACTGGGACCCCACCAGCACCTCTTTGCCGTCCACTGGCCGATGGCAAAGTTTCTTTGCTGTCCGCCAGCAGACGGCAAAGAAATGACAGATGGCAAAGACCTTATTTGTCGTCTGCCAGTTCTTTGCCATGTGTTGTTTGGTAGCTGATGGCAAAGACCTTCTTTGCCGTCCGCAAGCAGACAGCAAAGGACTGGCAGACGGCAAATAAGCTAATTCCAGTAGTGGTGTGAGACAATGCATGAGAGACAGGCCTAAAGATAATGTGTGTACATGAGACACGTAGGCAGGTCCATGTATATAGAAAGGGTCGATGGGGATTGTGCGTGTGTATGTTTGCGAGAGGAAGAGTGCTTGTGATAAAGGTTAGTGAAAACAGTTGTAAATGGTTACGAGAGGGAGGGAGGGTAATATCTAGAGCATGTGTGCGAGAAAGACACCTCGGGAGAGAGTGTGTGAGCATGTGTGAGAGACCACCGATGGAGAGTGAAACTACACGTAAAAGACTGTTGTACACATTGATTAAAGATATAAATTGTATCCAAATATTAGGATGGGATCATGATATTTGCAATTCGTGTAAGGAGCGGTCATTGATCCATCAGACATCTAGATTCTATCGAATTTGAGCATGTCTATGTTATTATTCAACACAATTGATCCACATAGTTAGTATTTTGAACTCCAGACAATGCATCGCTTTAGCAATCGAATATAAACGTGAGTATAGTTCATGTTGTGTGTGTAAAGCACATTATACATACGAAAGTTACACAATGAACATTATAAATAGCTACCTATGAACTAGCATACATTTGAATTCAACTTAAGGTGGTTTAAAAAAATCGAATTCAACATGAAGTCCATTCAATTATATGATTTTGATATCATGGCATTTGTAAACCAAACCTAAATTATGGGGGCACCAATCTTTGCTCTGATTTTGTACATAATAGCATATGTAATCGTGTACAAAATAGATTCAAATTTAGCTCCTCCATTCCAAAATAATCGTAGTTATAGGATTTTCAAGTGTCAAAATTTCAAAAAGAAGCGGATAATTTAATGAGGTTTTCAAACATACAAGGTCAAATATAACGTTGTCTATTTAGGTCAATCCTCATAGTTCAAGAGTACTCTAAACGTGAATGCTTGTGTTTCAAAATTTCGAACGAAGCGCCAAAAGAGCCTCTACTCGCCCGAAACCGCGTGAGACCAATGTTTGGTAGTACAAGGAAATTACTTTTCTAATAACTCCGACCCGTGAAACCTACTAGCCCGACGTCCAAAGGTCTAAACGGGTTAGGTTTGTAGCTTCATCTAGATGCCATGCAACCGCCTCCGAAAAACATTCATACACAATGGCCACCTAAGCACACATGCGCGTGGCCGAAATCGCTCCCGCCAACTATTTGGGACACCCGGGATTACCATCCTACCCCCGACCCGCAGTAGGTCCGAAATTTAAGAGGGTGACAATGTTTGTACTTTCCCCAAATTTCAAACAAGCGCGTCCCATCTTCTGTTCAAAAAAGCCAAAAACAAGCGCGTCCCAGACCGAAACATGGTTCCCGCCACCCGTCTGATTCCCCATTCGTACTCCGTGGGCGCCAAAACTACCTCTCCACCAGCTGCGAAACCCCGGCGTCCTCCGTCGGCCACCCCATCCCACCCATCAACCGCCGCCCTCCTCCATCACGCCAGAGCCGATACCCCTATGTCGTCGTCCACCGCAACCTCATCCGCAACGCCCTCCACGGCTAGTAGTTGAAGCCGAGGCCGAGCCGTCTGTACCCGAGCCAGTTCAACCACGCCGTCCTACGCCTCGCCGCTGCCGCTCCAACTTCGCCACCCTCCACCGCACTGGAGCTGTTCCTGCTACGCCATCCTTCGCCGCCTCGGATCTGCTTCCCCTTCGTTGACATACGGTCACAGCAACACAGTCAACAATTTGGCCATGGGTTCGTCCAAGCCTGCACCCTCCAGAACATCGGTTTCCCCGGTAAAAGGAAGAAGATCAGCGTGACATGTGGAGGTGACCACACCGGAAACCGAAAAAGGTACTCCTCTTCCCTTATTCGTGCAAATCTTACGTCTCTGCTTGCACGGTATTCATCCCACAGAAGACACTAGTTGACCGCTTCTTCTTGATAGTAGATGTTCCTAGTAACTCGCGATGCACAAGCTTTCTCCTCATATACTATTTCACCTTAGCTAGAGGTCCGTCGCCCCCCTGAATTTCAATTTCTGGCTAGTTGATTCCAAATTAACGAAAGCATTCCCCGGCGTAACAGGTGCTAGTACGCCTATTACGCCGGGGAAGCAGCGCCTTGGTGTTTATCTTAGGTACGTGTGCGGCCTAGAGCTACTGGTGCCCGATCTAGAGGTCGGTCGGGATTAAAGGGATGGCCTGGGGGCGCTGCCAAGCACGGCGGTGGTGCGAGGTCGAGGGGAGGGCGGGGCGGCGGAGGCAGGGGTCCGGGCCGGTGGTCGCTGGCAGATCGAGAAAGATCGTCAATAGTGACTAGCGGGAGGTAGACGAAGGCCATCTGCTGAAAGTGCAACTATCCCTAGGTGGTTTTGGTAATTTCTAACAACATATAGCTCATTGAGCTAATACTATTCCAAGACAAATATTTAAGGAAAGCTCAATGAATGGCATGGCATGGATGAGAAAAGTGGATCCCTCAAAATGCTAAGGATAAAAGGATTGGCTCAAGCTTCAAGCTCAAGACTCTACATTTTATATTTTAGTGATCCAAGATCACATTGAGTCTATAGGAAAAGCCAATACTATCAAGGAGGGATGAGGTGTTGCTTAATGACTTTCTTGCTTCATAGTACTTAGTGATATGCTCCAAAACCCTCAACTACTTTCCCACATCCACATATGACCTAAACCTAAAGTCCAACTCAACCTCACCGATTATTTCTATCTGGCGCCACCGAGTTCAGATGTCATAGCCACTGCCACAAACCCTAGGCAAATCGGTCTCACCGATAGGGATCTCGGTCTCACCGAGATGGGATTGTAATCTCTTTGTTTCCCTTCGTAACGTTTCGGTCTCACCGAGATGAGCGATCGGTCCCACCGAGATTGCAATGTAAACTCTCTGTTTCCTTTTCGTAACATTTCGGTCTCACCGAAATGAGATAACCGGTCCCACCGAGTTTACCTGACCAACTCTCTGGTTAGCTTATTACCAAAGTCGGTCTCACCGAGTTTGTGTAATCGGTCTCACCGAGATTACGTTATGCCCTAACCCTAACCATATCGGTCCTACCGAGTTGCATGTCGGTCCCACTGAAAACCCTAACGGTCACTAGGTTTACTAAATCGGTCTGACCGAGTTTGTTGATTTGGTCCCACCGAGATTGGTAAATTGTGTGTAACGGTTAGATTTTGTGTGGAGGCTATATATACCCCTCCACCTCCTCTTCATTCGTGGAGAGATCCATCAGAACAAACCTACACTTCCAACTAACCATTTCTAAGAGAGAACCACCTACTCATGTGTTGAGACCAAGATATTCCATTCCTACCATATGAATCTTGATCTCTAGCCTTCCCCAAGTTGCTTTCCACTCAAATCTTTTTTCCACCAAATCCAAATCCTGTGAGAGAGAGTTGAGTGTTGGGGAGACTATCATTTGAAGCACAAGAGCAAGGAGTTCATCATCAACACACCATTTGTTACTTCTTGGAGAGTGGTGTCTCCTAGATTGGCTAGGTGTCACTTGGGAGCCTCCGACAAGATTGTGGAGTTGAACCAAGGAGTTTGTAAGGGCAAGGAGATCGCCTACTTCGTGAAAATCTACCGCTAGTGAGGCAAGTCCTTCATGGGCGACGACCATGGTGGGATAGACAAGGTTGCTTCTTCGTGGACCCTTCATGGGTGGAGCCCTCCGTGGACTCGCGCAGCTGTTACCCTTTGTGGGTTGAAGTCTCCATCAACGTGGATGTACGATAGCACCACCTATCGGAACCACGACAAAAACATCTATGTCTCCAATTGTGTTTGAATTCTCCGAACCCTTCCCTTTACATTCTTGCAAGTTGCATGCTTTACTTTCCACTGCTTATATACTCTTTGCATGCTTGCTTTAATTGTATTAAGATTGCTTGACTTGTGCTAAGTTAGCTAAAATCTGCCAAAGACTAAAATTGAGAAAAGGATAAGTTTTTATTTGGTCAAGTAGTCTAATCACCCCCCCTCTAGACATACTTCAAGATCCTACAAGTGGTATCAGAGCTTTGGTCTCCATTTGCTTTGATTTCCATAGCTTTTGATGGTCATAGCCTTGGTTTCACAACCTAGGAGAGTATGGCGTCTAGCAAGGGAAATTATCACCATAGAGGTCCTTACTTTGATGGTACTAATTTTGCTAGTTGGAAGCATAAGATGAAAATGCATATTCTAGGACATAACCCCGCCGTTTGGGCTATTGTGTGTATTGGCTTGCAAGGTGAATTCTTTGATGGGAGAGAACCGAACCGTGAAGCTAGCGCGGATGAGTTGAAGATGCTGCAATACAATGCTCAAGCTTGTGATATCCTCTTCAACGGATTGTGCCCCGAAGAATTCAACAAAATCGGCCGTCTTGAGAATGCAAAGGAAATTTGGGATACTTTGATTGATATGCACGAAGGTACCGACTCCGTCAAGGAATCCAAGTTGGACGTGCTTCAAAGTCAGCTTGACAAGTTCAAAATGAAGGATGGTGAAGGTATCGCTGAAATGTACTCTAGGCTTGCTCTTATCACAAATAAGATTGCCGGCTTCGGAAGTGAAGAGATGCCGACAAATTCATCATCAAGAAGATCCTAAGAGCTTTGGACGGAAAATATGATACCGTGTGCACTTTGATCCAAATGATGCCCAATTACAAAGATCTCTAGCCAACAGAAGTCATTGGAAGAATTGTTGCTCATGAGATGTCACTCAAGGATAAGGAGGAACTTCACAACAAGTCAAGTGGTGCTTACAAAGCCTCATGTGAAGCCCCCACATCATAAAGTGAGAAACAAACCTTCAATGAACAATTGAGCTTAATGGTGAAGAACTTCAACAAGTTCTACAAGAGTAGAAGCAAAGAGAAAAGCTCCAAGTCAAGGTCCTACAATGACAAAAGATCTTCTAGTCGAGAGCGTAATTGCTACAACTGTGGAAGACCCGAACACTATTCCAATGAGTTTACGGCACCCTACAAAAGAAGAGAAGAATCACCTAAAAGGAGAAGTAGAAGAGAAGAATCACCACCAAGAGAGAGAAGGATTAGAGATGATCGTTATGAACGAAGAACATCCCGGAGAAGCAAGGATTCAGAAAGGAAGGAGAAGTCATCAAGGAGCTACACAAAACAAAGACATCAAGCTCATGTTGGTGAATGGGTATCCGGCTCCGGCTCTGACAATCACTCCGAGAGAAGCTATCACTCCGACTCCGAATATACTCAAGATGAAGGTGTTGCCGGTCTAGCACTTGTGTCAACCAACTCCTACGACATATTTGATTCACCAAATGAAGGACTTGGAAGATGCTTCATGGCTAAAGGCCCAAAGGTAACACACCCCGAGTATGTTGATTTCAATAGTGATGAAGATGACTTGTTAGGCGATGATGATTTACTTGTTGACAACTCTAGTGATGAATACTATGATGAAACGTCAATTAATCATGCTAATCAAGATTAAACGAATGACAATGATAAGGAGAAGATTGAGCTCCTAACTAAAGAACTAAACACTCTTAAGTTAGCTCATGAAACTATCTTAGGAGATCATCGAGAACTTTTAAGGACTCATGAGAAGTTATGCTTTGAAAAGCTCAACCTTGAGCAAGAGCATGAGTTCTTAAAGGCAATCAATGATGATCTTTGTAAGAAAAGTTCTTCTTACATTGCCAAGCGTTTACTCTTATCTACTTACATGCCTCAAGTCAAGAGTAGTAACAAGAACAAGAAGGTTTCTTCCTCTAGTAGTAACAATGATCATGCTAAATCCAATATTGTTGCTCCTAGTAGTTCTCTTGATTCCACTAATGATTCTCTTAGCCAAGTCACACTTGAGCAAGAAAATAGTTTATTGAAGGGAATTATAGAGAAAGGTGTTTACAAGAGCCTTGCCGGGAGTAAGCAATTTGATGAAATTGTACGCAAGCAAGGAAGGCACCAGAAGAACCAAGGTGTTGGTTTTGAATGAAAGTTCAATGCCAATGGAGTTGAGTGGGAAGAAGATCAATACCCCAAGACGAAGTTTGTTCCTCAACAAGAGAAGTATGATCCTACTACCTTCAAAGGAACACAAGCTCAAGATTGTGACACTCCAAAAACTTTGTGGTTTTTGTTTTCATAAAGAGCCTTGCTTGGTTTGAAGAAGGTCATTTAAACCCTTCTTAAAAACCCTCTTATAAGTTTGCCCTTTGAAAATCTCTTCTTGGATTTTTTTTCTTCTAAAAAGAAACCCTTTTGGTTTTGGGCTTTTGTTTTGGTTTTGGATCCTTCTTGTTTACCATACCTCCTATGGTAAAAACTTCCCCAAAACCTCTCCTTCCACTTTGCTACAACCCAAACATTCTGTCCAAACTAATAAAATCCTTTTTTGGATTTTTTTTCCAATTATTTCTCTTCCCAAAATAATTCTGTCTTTTCTTTTGAGCCTAGGTGATTTGCAAAGCAAGTACCTTAATGCATTTGATTTTTGACCTCAACTCAACCCTTTCGGATAGTCCTTTGTACCCACAACTTAGAACCATCTTGATCCACTCTTATTCTTTGCAAATATTTCAAAATTCACCCTCTGCAAGTTTGGACCAGATTTGCCAAATTTGGTGAAATTCATATCTACACTCCTCCAAAAATTCCACCAAAATTCACGCAACCTCTAGTTACAATGAGAGACCCCTCCACCAAAAATCAGCTCAAGGAAAAATCCCTACATGCCAGAATCATTCTATCAAACACTTGGCATGCACTATTACTGTTTATCTTCAGTTAAATTCAGATTGCAGTGTCGTTCTCCGTCAGAGTTTCAGTCACATGCCCACAGTGCACTTGGCACGTTGCTCATAGCCTGGCCTGCTTGTCCGGAGCTTCACACGCGTGCTTGGCGCGTTCCTGGCGTCGGTGGCGCCCTGGCCCGCCTGCGCCGGCGTGCTTTGCGGCGGCAGAACCACCGTAACGGCCGACAAGGAGCAAAACTGCGGCATAACGCCGTTCGGCGCCGCCCAAACCTCCAGGTAGCTCCGCGTGGCCATTTCCTTGCCAGCGCATGCATGCAGCACCGTCATCGTGGCCTGGCACGCGCAGAGCGTGTTCTCTGCCGCCGACGTGCCGTGCAGCCGTTCCGTCGAGGACAGGCCGTAACCCTTCCCCCCTTGCTGAGTTGGACGCTGAAATGGCACCAATGCTCCACCTAGACGATGCTCAAGCTCCTAAGCCGATCGTCCAGCCACAGTGCCGCCGTAATCACTCACCGCACAACTCCACCACCTCACTAGACCCCGCCTAGCCACTGGAAGAGCCTCAAGGGGCCCTTCTTCCCCAACTCCGGCCGCCTCGGTCTCCACCTCGATTCACTCCGGTGAGGCCGTCTCCGGCGCCCTAACCTCGTCAGCAACCCTCTCGAGCAACTAGAAGACTAACCCCCGCTCCTATTTGATCCCCGCAGCTCCCTCCGGCGAGATCCACGAGTGCCCGAACTGCCGTCCACTGGAGCAAGGGCCGCCGTTGACACAGTGCTCGCCGGCGACCACCACCACCACCCACAGATGCGGAAAGGTGCACTGATCACGAAGGTACCGTCCGATCCCCCTGCCTCGCCGTGGATCGCCGCCGGCGACCACCGCACCTCTCGGGCACCATCGCGCCCTGTTTTCCCCGTTTGAAAATTCAAGCCTGACAGGTGGAGCCCGCCTGTCAGCCTCTCAGTCATTTCTTTTAAACGAACCGTTTTCTGGTTTTTTCCGCAGGACCCCCTGGAAGTTTTCTATTTCATTATAGATGGGTCCTTGGACCAAAACTCTTATAGCTTTTAAACAGAAAATGGTTTTTGATTGATTCCTTTCTGTCACCTTTATTTTTCTGTCTAGTTTTTTTTCATATTTATTTGAAAAATATTTGGAACACTTTTCTGTACACTCACAGTATTTATGTTGTGTGCGTATTTTTTTTCTTATACCGTAGATACCGGAGGAGGTGACGAAACTGCAAACTTCACACAGTTAAACTCCGACTACTCCGAACCAGGCAAGCATGTTTGAACTCTTGATATGATGAGTGGTTGTTGTATGTTTGCATTTTAGTATAGTCATGGCATGTTTATGAACGTATCTTTGAATGTTATATTTCATGCACATAAGTGGAAAGTAAGTTTCGGAAAGCATTATGTTGTTGGATACATATTTGCATGGCCATGTGATGGCATGAGGATGGGTAAGATGGCAGTGTTGTGACATGCCAGTCTTATGCCAGATTATTTGACTTCCTTGTCATCATGAAACAAATCACATTCCCATTCATTCCTTCCTGTACTGTCACACGTTTTCCCGGAAGGAATATGGCTTAGTAAGTTGCAAATCATTTTCCTGGTACACACCAAATAGAGAGGCCGAGATGAGGGTTCCATGGCCCTGGATTAAAGCCCGTCATCCGGTCAGGGGGCATGGGTGTTTGCGGTTGGGACCGAGAGGGGGGTACCCCTTAGAGCGCGCGTATAGAAATTTGATCCCATGCTATTCGAGGTTGTGACCTCCCCGTCTCAAAGTTTTTCTTGGACGTTGTCCAGGGTGATTCCTGGCATCGTGAGGTGAAATGGGTGTGTACTAGTTAAATGTGTTTCTACTGAAATACCATAAACGGAACTAGTCCATTCTTGACTACGGAAATCTGTTGGCTGTGGTCAGTCAATATCAACTCTGCAGAGTCTCAAATCTTTCAATTATCTTGTACTTTTTTCAAGTACTATATTCATCTTATCTTGTCAGGTATCAGCCTTAGTGACAAAACTCCGGTGGAATACATGTGTGATAAATCCGGTTAAAAGATTATTCTTGTGGATGGACTAATCTTGTTATTTACTTTTGTTACAAGCCCTGTCTGTGATGTCGCTCAGACGTCCGACGGTGGCATACTTGTATTTACATTTATTGTAAGCCCTGTCTGTGATGTCGCTCAGACATCCGACGGTGGCATAATCGTATTTACTTTTATTGACGCCCTTTATGTGATGTCGCTCAGATGTCCGACTGTGGCATTTCTTTTAAAGCCCTTTATGTGATATCGCTCAAACGTCCGACTGTGGCATTTCTTTTAAAGCCCTTTATGTGATGTCGCTCAGACGTCCGACTGTGGCATTTCTTTTAAAGCCCTTTATGTGATGTCGCTCAGACGTCCGACTGTGGCATTTCTTTTAAAGCCCTTTATGTGATGTCGCTCAGACGTCCAACTGTGGCATTTATTTTAAAGCCCTTTATGTGATGTCGATCAGACATCCGACTGTGGCATTTCTTTTAAAGCCCTTTATGTGATGTCGCTCAGACGTCCGACTGTGGCAATTCTTTAAAGCCCTTTATTTGGTGTCGCTTAGACGCCCGACTGCGGCATGAGTTTTATTTGTTTACCTTTCGAGGCGTCGCCCCAGACAATCGATCGGTTTTCATTTATTTGTTTACTTATCAAGTCGTGCATAAATATTATTATTGTTGTATGAGCATCATTTTTATTCGTGACGCATTCATGCATTCATTGATTATATCTTTTGTCCGAACTGTCTTGCAAGTACTTTCGAAGTACTCACCTGGCTTGTTGATTTGGCCAAATGTTGATGAAGGCGATCTCATGGATGAAGAGTTTGATAGCGAGTCCGACGCCTAGAGGAGTCCCAGTCAGTCCCGTGTGATCCTGTTTGGTCATTGTATTATCCGCTTCCGCAACCCCAGAAATAAATTCATCGAGCCTCACCTCGACGCTCGATGAGCTGCCAGTTAGGAGTCAAGTTATCCTCCACTTTTGCCTCGAGCTAGTAGCATGACACCACATCCATGTGTCATGACCGCCGTTATGTAAGATATTGGCGAGTTTGTAGTAAATTGTTGAGCAGCCTCAGCTCAACCCTGTAATATATTTAATGCTACTGGTCCTCTGTTCATCAAGTATTTGTCTACCAGTGAGGATGACTTTTCCTATACTGGGATTTAAAGATCGATTTTCTCAATAATTATTTTATTGAAAAACCGGTCGTGATAGACTTGGTAACTAGAGCCAGGCTGACTGTAGGAAGCCACTAGGTGCGATCGCTAATTAGTTATTAGCATGATAGAGTTATTCATGTTTTTACAAATGTAGTCATATTTCTGACAGTCAGCATAAAATTTATGATCTGATCACTCAGAATTTTTGCCTACTTTTGTAGATGGCCGGCAGCGACTGCGAGTCTCAAATGTTCGCCAGCGTGCCTGAGGGGTTCGTCAAACTCCTCTCCTTCATCGTTTAGGTCGCGATGGGGCCATCCGTGCGCCCAGTCTTCACACTTTATCCGCACAAGATCAACGACAGTCTGACCATGCACCAGGCCGCGGTGCAATTCAGGGGAGTGCGTGTTGAGATGCGCCGCTTCTGTTTCTTGGGGAGAGCCATGCCTACAGAAAGGCATGCTATGTAGATGGCTGCCCGCGAGGTGATAGCTCGTCTTCGGGATGTCCTTCCTGCAATGAAGACCCGTCGCTACCGCTACCTTCCATGCCACGTGCCTTACACCTGTCACTACTCATTCTCTTGTCCTAGAGGAGAGTGAGACGAGGCTTTTGAGATGCTTGTCGAGTACGTCCGAGCCCTGGAGGCAGCCTTCGACAGCATGGTGGACGACCTCGTAGCTGCCCGCATGGACTCAGTTCATGGCTGTGCTGCTAACAGGAGGGAACTCCTACACACCGCTCCACCGCTGACTTTTATCTCGTCCTCAGCTTCTCATTCGCCTACCATTCTCGCCACTGCACGTCGTCTGCCTACAACTGAGGAATTTAACCAAGCTATTGCACCCACTCCCGTTCGCGCTGCACCACTTTTTGCACCCACTCCCATGCATGCTACTCCACCTATTCCGCCCACTCTTATTCAGGGTACTCCGCCTACGGCACCTGCTCCATCAGCTTAGCGCAGCATTCCTCGTCTGGAACCTATTAGCGAGGAGGAAGTTGATTCCCCAACGTCACTATGTCTCACCCTCGGCAGGCCAAGGGAGATCCTCACCATCTCCGACTGAGTACGCGTAGACGCCATGCGATGTACCGACTTGTGTAATATGTTTATATGTACATAGGTTGTGAGTAGTAGCCTGTTTGCGCATCATGTAGGATCTGGAGAAGTGCACTAGTTTAAATAACATGTCAGGATTATGTACGCATATTCTGAGTGATGTAATGTATAATTATGCTTGCGTGTAAGATATGTAATAGTCCTTCTCCACGCGCAATCGTGTATTTTCAAAAGTATCCTAGAGTTTTAAAAATTTCTTGGGTGTGATTTTATTGAATTTTGCGACTCTCTTTCTTGTCTTACGAGTTTCACAAAATATATCCCCAGAGTGAAAGATGTCTCGTCCTTGGACGCGCTCCATGCCAAATCAGCCAGAAGAAAATTATGGCACACCGCAAAACCACAATTTCACTCAGGGACAGACAAGTCAACAGGACAGTGAAACAGCTTTCACACAAGTGTGTCGTTTGTATGAACAGAGTCAGCAACAACACCAGGAAATGATGAACCAATTCATCAATATGGGAAGTAACCGTGGTCAGTATCAACCGCAATCCAAATTATCTGAGTTACAGAAGACGCGTCCTCCAACATTTTCTCATACTGACAAGCCTCTTGAGGCCGACGACTGGCTTCGAGACATGGAGGGAAAATTAATTATTGCACAGTGTTCAGACCGTGAAAAAGTATTGTATGCACCACACTATCTCACAGGAGCAGCCCCATCGTGGTGGGAAAACTTCCTGCACATGCACCCCAACGAAAATGAAATAACCTGGGAGGATTTCAAAGAAGGTTTTCGTGGGGCAAACATTCCTATGAAAATCAAGAAGAGAGAATTTGATGACCTTAAGCAAAGGACCATGACAGTGTCAGAGTACAACAGCCAATTTACTCTGCTGTCTCGCTACGCCAATGAAGAGCGCATGACCGAGAGCAAGAAGATGGAAAAATTCTTGGAAGGCCTGGCACCCGCCCTTAAATGCCAGCTGGTTGTGCATACCTTTCCTGATTTTAAAACACTGGTGGATAAGGCCATTACTCTGGAAAATGAGCGACGTAGCCTGGAAGATTTCCGCAAACGCAAAAGGGACCAGACTACTTTTGCTCGCAACCCCAGAAGCAAGACATAATTTCAGAAGGGTCGGACACACAAAACCCCGACGGAAAATTCACGTCCAATCAAGAATTTCCATGCAAGAGACAAGGAGTTCACCTATCGCCCAGGCGTTACTTGTTACGCTTGTGGAGAAGAAGGGCACTATGCCAAGCAGTGCCCCAAGCCAAGGAACTCAACCCCGAAACCAAATAATGGTGGCAATAATTCAGCGCCCAAGCAAAACAATTTCAACCCCAATAACAACCACCGGAAAGGTCACCTGAACCACATGACCCAAGAGGAAGCACAGAACGCCCCAGATATCGTACTCTGTACGTACCCCGTCACCACAATACCTGCCATGGTTTTGTTTGATTCTGGAGCTTCTCACTATTTCATTTCGAAGAGTTTTGCTTTGCAAAATAATTTTTCGATGCTTCCCCTGGAGAAATCAATGATCATCAAGTCCCCTGGGATTAAGCAAGTGACCCAGAGTTACTGTCAAGGTGTGGTTATTGAATTTGAAGGATTGAAGTTTTACGCCAACCTTATTGTATTGGAAAGCAAAGGACTGGATGTCATCCTAGGGATGGATTGGTTAACCACCAACAAAGGTTTTATTGACTGCTTCAACCGGACCGTAATTCTCACACACCATCATGGGAAGAAAATAAAAGTTTCAGCCAAAGAGAGACAAATACCTCGGCAACCGAGATTAAACAAGGTGGACGTTTCTGAGCTGAACAAGGTTCCAGTAGTATGTGAATTCCCAAACGTATTTCCAGAAGAACTACCAGGCATGCCACCGGACCGAGAGATAGAATTCAGCATTGAGCTAGCACTCGGAACCGCTCCCATTTACAAGAAACCATACAGAATGGCACCATCCGAATTGGTGGAATTAATGAAGCAAATAAAAGAATTATTGGAGAAAGGATACATTCGAGCCAGTTCCTCACCTTGGGGTTCTCCAATTTTATTTGCCAAGAAAAAGGATGGGACTCTGAGATTATGCATTGATTATCGAGCTCTCAACATGGTCACAATCAAGAACAAATACCCAATGCCCCGAATAAATGATTTATTTGATCAGCTCGCATAGGCCAAAGTCTTCTCAAAAATTGACTTGAGATCAGGATACCACCAATTAAAAGTGCGAACAGAAGATATTCCCAAGACCGCCTTCACCTCCAGATATGGGCTGTATGAGTTCACAGTGATGCCATTCGGGCTAACCAACGCCCTCGCATATTTTGTTCACCTCATGAACAAAGTATTTATGAAGTATATGGACAAGTTTGTTGTGGTATTCATCGATGATATTCTGATATACTCCAAGACACCAGAAGAGCACGCCGAGCATCTCAGGATTGTACTCGGAGAACTCAGGAAACATCAACTGTACGCCAAATTCAGCAAATGTGAATTTTGGCTAAGGCAGGTGGGTTTTCTAGGCCACGTACTAACCCAAGAAGGTATTGCAGTAGATCCGGAAAAAGTCAAGGCCGTACTTGGCTGGAAACCACCAGCTAACGTAACGGACGTACGGAGTTTCTTGGGAATGGCAGGCTATTATCGGAGATTTATTGAAGGATTCTCCACCATAGCAAAGCCAATGACACAGTTGCTCAAGAAAGGCAAGAAGTTCGAATGGACAGAAGCATGTGAGAAAAGTTTCCAAGAGCTAAAAAGCAAATTAACAACGGCACCAGTATTAATTGTGCCAGACATACACAAGAATTTTGAAGTATATTGCAACGCATCTCGGAAAGGCCTCGGATGCGTATTGATGCAAGAAGGCAAGGTAGTTGCGTATGTCTCCAGACAACTCCGCAAGCATGAGGAGAATTATCCCACTCATGACTTGGAATTAGCAGCGGTCATCCATGGACTCAAGGAATGGAGACACTTCCTACTTGGAAATCATTGTGAGATATACACAGACCATAAGAGTCTTAAGTATATTTTCACACAGCCGGAACTAAATTTACGGCAACGACGCTGGTTAGAGTTGGTGAAGGATTATGATGTTGGAATCCACTATCATCCCGGAAAAGCAAATGTTGTGGCAGATGCACTTAGTCGGAATCCCAGCACGGACGACGACGGTATACCAAAGTTGAGGCCAGAATTTCAACAGGAATTTGCCAGACTCAATCTAATAATGGTTACCGAATGCAGTGTGTCGAATCTAGAAATAGAGCCTACCCTGATGGAAAAGATCAAGGAAGCCCAGCATGGACACCCCAGCATTGAGGGCATAAAAAGGAAAGTGAGTTTGGGCAAAGCCTCAGAATTCAACATAGATGAGCAAGGAATATTGTGGTACGGAGAGAGACTATGCGTACCAAATATCAAGGAACTCAAACAGCAGATATTGACTGAAAGTCACACAACTCCGTACTCAATCCATCCTGGAGGGACAAAAATGTACAAAGACCTTCAGGAAAATTTTTGGTGGCATGGTATGAAGAGAGATATGGCCACGTTCATTGCATGTTGTGACTCTTGTCAATGTATCAAGGCCGAGCACCAGAAACCAGCCGAGCTGTTACAGCGAAACAAGATACCCGAGTGGAAGTGGGACGAGATCAGAATGGACTTTATCGTTGGACTGCCACGATCACGACACGGAAACGAGGCCATATGGGTCATAACCGACAGATTAACCAAAGTGGCACATTTTATTCCGGTGAAGACAACTTACACCACTCAGAGACTGGCCAGACTTTATCTTGCCCGTATCGTCTGCCTACATGGAGTCCCAAAGACTATCATCTCCGATAGATGCACACAGTTCGTCTCTAGATTTTGGGATCACCTGCAACAGGCACTGGGAACCCAACTAGCATTCAGTACCGCATACCATCCCCAGACTGATGGGCAGACTGAACGTGTAAACCAAATCCTAGAAGACATGCTGAGAGCCTGTGTCCTCACCTACGGAACCAGTTGGGAAGAAAGTTTGCCATATGCAGAGTTCGCATACAACAACAGCTATCAAGCCAGCTTGCAAATGGCACCCTTTGAAGCTCTATATGGGAGAAGATGCCGTACCCCACTGAATTGGTCATAGACCGGAGACAGCCATACCTTCGGCCCAGATATGCTCAAGGAGGCCGAGGAGAAAGTTAAAACCATTAGAGATCGACTCAAAATAGCTCAAAGTCGGCAGAAGAGTTATTACGATCGAAAACATCGAGAAATCAGTTTTGAACCCGGAGAATTGGTATACCTAAGAGTTTCTCCTATGAAGGGTCTGCAGCGATTCAGGATTAAGGGAAAGCTAGCACCAAGATTCATCGGACCATTTCACATAGTGGCCCGAAGAGGCACGGTAGCCTACCAGCTAGACCTACCTGGAGATTTATCCGGTATCCACAACGTGTTCCACATCTCGCAGTTGAGAAAGTACGTGAGCAACCCAGAGAAGCAAGTATCACTGAAAATATTGACATGCAACCAGACCTCACCTACCGGGAGCAACCAATAAAAATATTAGAAGAGTCTGAGAGGAGGATCCGGCAGAAAACCATCAAGTTTTTGAGAGTTCAGTGGAGCAATCACACCGAGAATGAAGCAACTTGGGAGAGCGAGGATTTTCTTCAGACAGAGCACCCACACCTGTTTAAGGATCAACTGAAATCTCGGGGACGAGATTTTTCCTAAGGGGGTAGGTGCTGTGACACTCCAAAAATTTTGTGGTTTTTGTTTTCAGAAAGAGCCTTGCTTCGTTTGAAGAAGGTCATTTAAACCCTTCTTAAAAACCCTCTTATAAGTTTGCCCTCTGAAAATCTCTTCTTGGATTTTTTTTTCTAAAAAGAAACCCTTTTGGTTTTGGGCTTTTGTTTGGGTTTTGGATCCTTCTTGTTTACCATACCTCCTATGGTAAAAACTTCCCCAAAACCTCTCCTTCCACTTTGGTACAACCCAAACATTCTGTCCAAACTAATAAAATCCTTTTTTGGATTTTTTTTCCAATTATTTCTCTTCCCAAAATAATTCTGTCTTTTCTTTTGAGCCTAAGTGATTTGCAAAGCAAGTACCTTAATGCATTTGATTTTTGACCTCAACTCAACCCTTCTGGATAGTCCTTTGTACCCACAACTTAGAACCATCTTGATCCACTCTTCTTCTTTGCAAATATTTCAAAATTCACCCTCTGCAAGTTTGGACCAGATTTGCCAAATTTGGTGAAATTCATATCTACACTCCTCCAAAAATTCCACCAAAATTCACGCAACCTCTAGTTACAATGAGAGACCCCTCCACCAAAAACCAGCTCAAGGAAAAATCCCTACATGCCAGAATCATTCTGTCGAACACTTAGCATGCACTATTACTGTTCATCTTCAGTTAAATTCAGATTACAGTGTCGTTCTCCGTCAGAGTTTCAGTCACATACCCACAGTGCACTTGGCACGTTGTTCACAGCCTGGCCTGCTTGTCCGGAGCTTCACACGCGTGCTTGACACGTTCCTGGCGTCGGTGGCGCCCTGGCCCGCCTGCGCCGACGTGCTTTGCGGCGGCAGAACCACCGTAACGGCCGATAGGGAGCAAAACTGCGGCATAACGCTGTTCGGCGCCGCCCAAACCTCCTGGTAGCTCCGCGTGGCCATTTCCTTGCCAGCGCACGCATGCAGCACCGTCGCCATGGCCTGGCACGCGCAGAGCGTGTTCTCTGCCGCCGACGTGCCGTGCGGCCGTTCCGTCGAGGACAGGCCGTAACCATTCCCCCCTTGCTGAGTTGGACGCTGAAATGGCACCAATGCTCCACCTAGACGATGCTCAAGCTCCTAAGCCGGCCGTCCAGCCATAGCGCCGCCGTAATCACTCGCCGGACTTATTTGTTCACGGCAACCGCCTCGGGCCGGCTATAAATAGCACCCCCCGAGCTCGCTCTCGCCCCTGCACAACTCCACCACCTCACTAGACCCCGCCTAGCCACTGGAAGAGCCTCAAGGGGCCCTTCTTCCCCAACTTCGGCCGCCTCGTTTCGCCTCGGTCTCCACCTCGGTTCACTCTGGTGAGGCCGTCTCCGGCGCCCTAACCTCGTCAGCAACCCTCTCGAGCAACTAGGAGACTAACCCCCGCTCCTATTTGATTGCCGCAGCTCCCTCCGGCGAGATCCACGACTGCCCGAACCGCCGTCCGCCCTCTCGGGCACCTCTCGGGCACCGTCGCACCCTGTTTTCCCCGTTTGAAAATTCAAACCTGACAGGTGGAGCCCGCCTGTCAGCCTCTCAGTCGTTTCTTTTAAACGAACCGTTTTCTGGTTTTTTCCGTAGGACCCCCTGGAAGTTTTCTGTTTCATTACAGATGGGTCCTTGGACCAAAACTCTTATAGCTTTTAAGCAGAAAAAGATTTTTGATTGATTCCTTTTCTGCCACCTTTATTTTTCTGTCTAGTTTTTTGCCATATTTATTTGAAAAATATTTGGAACACTTTTCTGTACACTCACGGTATTTACGTTGCGTGCGTATTTTTTTCTTATACCGTAGATACCGGAGGAGGTGACGGAACTGCAAACTTCACACAGTTAAACTCCGACTACTCCGAACCAGGCAAGCATGTTTGAACTCTTGATATGATGAGTGGTTGTTGTATGTTTGCATTTTAGTATAGTCATGGCATGTTTATGAACGTATCTTTGAATGTTATATTTCATGCACATAAGTGGAAAGTAAGTTTCGGAAAGCATTATGTTGTTGGATACATATTTGCATGGCCATGTGATGGCATGAGGATGGATAAGATGGCAGTGTTGTGACATGCCAGTCTTATGCCAGATTATTTGACTTCCGTGTCATCATGAAACAAATCACATTCCCATTCATTCCTTCCTGTACTGTCACACGTTTTCCCAAAAGGAATATGGCTTAGTAAGTTGCAAATCCTTTTCCTGGTACACACCAAATAGAGAGGCCGAGATGAGGGTTCCATGGCCCTGGATTAAAGCCCGTCATCTGGTCAGGGGGCATGGGTGTTTCTGGTTGGGACCGAGAGGGGGCACCCCTTAGAGCGCACGTATAGAAATTTGATCCCATGCTATTCGAGGTTGTGACCTCCCCGTCTCAAAGTTTTTCTTGGACGTTGTCCAGGGTGATTCCTGGCATCGTGAGGTGAAATGGGTGTGTACTAGTTAAATGTGTTTCTACTGAAATACCATAAACGGAACTAGTCCATTCGTGACTAAGCAAATCCGTTGGCTGTGGTCAGTCAATATCAACTCTGCAGAGTCTCAAATCTTTCAATTATCTTGTACTTTGTTCAAGTACTATATTCATCTTATCTTGTCAGGTATCAGCCTCAGTGACAAAACTCCGGTGGAATACATGTGTAATAAATCCGGTTAAAAGATTATTCTTGTGGCTGGACTAATCTTGTTATTTACTTTTGTTACAAGCCCTGTCTGTGATGTCGCTCAGACGTCCGACGGTGGCATACTTGTATTTACATTTATTTTAAGCCCTGTCTGTGATGTCGCTCAGACGTCCGACGGTGGCATAATCATATTTACTTTTATTGACGCCCTTTATGTGATGTCGCTCAGACGTCCGACTGTGGCATTTCTTTTAAAGCCCTTTATGTGATGTCGCTCAGACTCTGACTGTGGCATTTCTTTTAAAGCCCTTTATGTGATGTGGCTCAGACGTCCGACTGTGGCATTTCTTTTAAAGCCCTTTATGTGATGTCG
>NC_041393.1:25090334-25139550 GCF_002162155.2 Triticum dicoccoides | reverse complement strand
CCAACTGTGGCATTTCTTTTAAAGCCCTTTATGTGATGTCGCTCAGACGTCCGACTGTGGCATTTCTTTTAAAGCCCTTTATGTGATGTCGCTCATATGTCCGACTGTGGCAATTCTTTAAAGCCCTTTATGTGGTGTCGCTTAGACGCCCGACTGCGGCATGAGTTTTATTTGTTTACCTTTCGAGGCGTCGCTCCAGACACCCGATCGGTTTTCATTTATTTGTTTACTTATCAAGTCGTGCATAAATATTATTATTGTTGTATGAGCATCATTTTTATTCGTGACACATTCATGCATTCATTGATTATATCTTTTGTCCGAACTGTCTTGCGAGTACTTTCAAAGTACTCACCTAGCTTGTTGATTTGGCCAGATGTTGATGAAGGCAATCTCATGGATGAAGAGTTTGATAGCGAGTCCGACGCCTAGAGGAGTCCCAGTCAGTCCCGTGCGATCCTGTTTGGTCATTGTATTATCTGCTTCCGCAACCCCAGAAATAAATTCATCGAGCCTCACCTCGACGCTTGATGAGCTGCCAGTTAGGAGTCAAGTTATCCTCCACTTTTTACCTCGAGCTAGTAGCATGCCACCACATCCATGTGTCATGACCGCCCTTATGTAAGATATTGGCGAGTTTGTAGTAAATTGTTGAGCAGCCTCAGCTCAACCCTGTAATATATTTAATGCTACTGGTCCTCTGTTCATCAAGTATTTGTCTACCAGTGAGGATGACTTTTCCTATACTGGGATTTAAAGATCGATTTTCTCAATAATTATTTTATTGAAAAACCGGTCGTGACAAAGATGATCTTCCACCACAAGACCACAGGCAAAAAGGCAAAGATGAGCTTCAAGAGGAGATTGATGCATTTGAAGAAGCTCCTAAGGCCTTGGTCAAGTGGGTTCCCAAGACTACATCAAGTTCTACTTCATCAAGTACAACTACAACTCCAAGGATTCCCATCAAGATGATGTGGATCCCGAAGAAGAAGAACTAGAGAGTTCTTGAGGGTGACTCCACCAACATATTTCACTCATATCACTTTTGGCAATAACAAGTGCAATCAACTTCCACATCTTGCACTAGTTCAAGGAGTCACAAACCCTCTTGTTGGTAAGACAAGGGACAAGGTAACCTAATGCTTTCATAGACATCATCTTGTGTGTGCATCACTCTATGTCTATGGATATCCTTGTTTGTTCCTTGTGGGACTAACCCGTGTAGGTATTGAAAGTGCAACTCACTCCAAAGGATTGCTCCAAATGGTCTACATCAACATTGAGCATCCACATCTTCAACACCTACATGAAGTCATCATCGACAAAACCCAAGGTTAGTTCATCCCTCTATAGGGGGATCCCACATCTAGGGGGAGCTTTACTCTAAGAATTAAGTCAAAGCAACTCTAATGGTGTGAACACATCAATGCATTATGTAAAAGTGGTAACCCCACTTGAGCTTAAACGATGAGTATGACCTATGATCAAATGTTCTCATTTGACTCCTAAGTAAATATACTCATATATAGATGACCTAGTCATTGCCAATTGCTTGATAGATGCTAGAATTGGTTGTGCATGCTTTGCCACATATTTCATTTGTCATTTTATTGTGTGAGCATGTTGGTTGCATATTTTTCTCATTCGAGGACATCCACTTGTAGTTTTGCTTGTTTGGCTTCTTTTTTTTGGCCAAGTGGATGGACAAGAATGCCTAAGAACCTTCTCTAGCTATCTATGCTTTTCTTGTCTCAAACTCTATTCATGCTACATCACAAAATTTGATCAAGTCAGATTCGAACCACTCTCTGTGAGGAGCACTCGGAGTCCCCGATTCGTCATAGACTTAAACTTCCAAAACTTCTTTGTGCGTTTCGGTCTGAACGATTCTTCCATTTCGGTCATACCGAGATCACTAAGTCGATCTAGGTTTTCAATCTCGATGCAACCGATTTGAACATTTTGGTATCACCAAGTTGCAGTACCTACTCGCAGTAATGCATCTCGGTGCCACCGAGTTGTTCCACTCAGTCACACCGACAGGGTCGGGCTATATATACCCAAGGGCAAAAAAAATGGAAATTCCTCCAAACTCTTGTTGCCCGCGCTTAGCCCACTCTGCCTCGAGGGTCTCCGGATCGTTCTCCTCATCGCCAGCCGCCTCCTGCCGCTGGTCTCCGCCGCTGTCAACGGGAATCTCCACCGCCGTTGCCACCGTAGCGAGTCCATCGCCGAACTAGGGTATGGACTTGATCACTATGCTATCCCTATCTGATTCCTAGCACATTGTGTTCGTCATGAATCTTGCCACGATTGAAACAATCTCATCTAGTCAAAACTATCCGTAGATTAGGTTTGGGTTGAAAATTTAGGGTTAGGTTTCTGCAGAAACCATCTCGGACCCACCGAGTTGTAGAACTCGGTACCACCGATTCGACTAAGGCCATTGCACATGTGATTCTCGGTCTGACCGAGAATTGCAAATCGGTGTGATCGAGTTCAGAACTTTGTGAAACCCTAGCAGTCTCGGTGCCACCGAACTGTGACTCGGTCTGACGGAGTTCACTAGTTTAGGTTCCTAAAGCTGCTTTGGTATCACCGAGTTCACAAATCGGTCGATCTGAAATGCTTTCTATGGAAAACTAAAACCAAGTTTTTAACTCAATCTTTTGCAAAAACCTCCGTATTTTGTGATGCTTATCCTCTCTATCTCATCTACATCTATTCACAGGGTCAGCACTCAGAATTTGCAACATGTCTGATCAAAGTGACAGCCAAAATAGGAAAGAGGAGCAGATTCCTATGAGTGAGGGCACTAGTCCCTCCAGTTCCTATGATAAGGGCAGCAGGAGCACCCAAAGCAACTTACCCAAAGCTGCCACCAGGAATAGGAAGAAGAAAACCTTAGACTCTGAGGATGAAGACTATGTGGAAGAATAGGATGAAGCCACCTCCAGGAAAGTGCTCAAGAAGGAGTATGGCACTGCTGCAACCACCAAGCCAGGTCTGAATAGGAAAGTCCCTGCCAAGAGGACTCCTATGCTGAAAGTCAGAGCATCAACTCAGGAAACTGAGAGATCAGAACCCAAGGAGCCAGAAGTGTTGAAAAGAAGAGGAAGGAAAGGGTCAAGAAGACCATGGCCAGGGTTGTTGGGAAGCCTTCCATGATGGAAGAGGAAGAAGAAGAGGCTGCTGCTCCAGCTCCCAATGCTCAGAAGCTCATGGGTGATGTCATCAGGTCAGGGGCTACTTCATCACAGCCCAAAGAAGCACCTAAGGTTGCTTCCAAGCCCAAGACTGCACCAAAGAGGAATACCAGGAACATCCCAGCTATTGAGAAGAACAAGGCCCCAGTGCCTGAAGTTGTTGCAGAAGAAGAAGATGATGAAGAGCATGTTCTGAGAAAGTTGAAGCCTAAAATTCCAGATCATAACGATGCTCATCTTGTTGCTGAAAACATGAAGCTGAGAAAGGATGCAGGACTCAAACAATGGAGGTTGACTGATCCTTATGCAGTCAGGAGGAGAACTGTTGTGTACTATAGGTTCCATACAAAGGAACAACATGACTTCTATGAGACTGTGCTGCTGGACAAGAAACCAATAGTCCGTGATATGAGAGGGTTGATTGGAAATACATCAAGGAGAATGAGGAACACTACCCAGGAGTGTTTGACAGTTTCAGTGATTGTGGAGTGGCAGACTTTGTTGGACAGAAGTTCACAAAGTGGAATGATGAGCTCATAATGCAATTCTACTCCACATCACACTTCTATCCAGATGGCAGAATAGTTTTGATGTCTGAAGGTACAAGGTACCAGTCTACTATTGGAGAATGGGAAAATCTGATCAATGCACCAAAGGAGAAAGAAGATGACTTGGATGTCTATGCCAAGAAGAAGAAGGATCACAACTCTATGGCACACATGTACAAGGAGATCCCAGATAAAGCTGTTGAAACTCACAAGTTTGGATCTATACATTTCCTTCTGTCAGGACTGCCAACCATCATCTGGATCCTCAGGCACACACTCTTGCCCAAGTCAGGAGATCACAACATGATCAGAGGCCATGCTATCAATCTGCTACACTTATTTGATGTGCCTCAAAAGTTCAAGGTCATGAGCCTCATTGTTGAAACTATCAAGAGGACAGCTGCAGACCAGAAGAGAAGTTGTGGGTATGCCCCATAGATCCAGGAGCTGATTAACTCCAAGATGGGCACTGGCACTTACTTGTTGGACAAGGAACACATGCCTATCTATCCAGACTTTGAGGACAACCAAGTAGTTATGGATGAAAATGAACCATCTTCAGTGCAAGCACAAGCAAAGAAGGAGAAGGCAAGGACTGAGAAGGCTGCCAAGATGCCAACAATTGATGAGGCATCAGAGTACTTCCTGAAGAGCAAGCAAGACCAGCTAGGTTACTTGATAGCATCCACTTTAAGGATTGAGAAAGGGTTGGCCACCCTGACTCAAAACCAGGAGAGCCTGGAGAGGATCATGGAGCAGAAGTTCTATGACTTAGATGTGAAAGTAACTGACATCCAGTCTATTGTTGAGCAACTCCAAGATGACATGCAGGAGAGGAAGGGCAAGAAAACCACCGAGGCATTTGCTAGAGTGCCTAGAGCTCAAAAATCAGCTGTTGTGCCTATCACAGACACAAGAGCAACATCATCTGCACCTGCTACGGCTTCAGTGCCACCAGCTCAAGCATCTACTCCACCAGCTCCAACTTCTTCAACTGATGCCTTCGTCCTTGGAGTCATATCTACACCACCACATCAAGACCAAGCCTGAGAGACAACATAGTACTATGCATTTTCTAGGAACTTTTTGGTAACTTGTTTCCAAAGGGGGAGAAAAATTTATAGATCATAGGCTTCGAGAGAGAGAGAGTTTGCTTTTGTTCTCTCTTGTCTTTGTGGTTGAACTTTATTTGCTTTCGCTTGCTTGAGATACTTTATTGCCTGTGTGATACAATGATGATCATGTGTTTGATCATATGCTACATTAATGCTTGTTGGATGACATTATCCTTTTTATCTCTATATGATCATTCGCTTTGCTTGGTGATAAGTGCATGTATTTTGAATATTATCATTTTTAGCGCTCCACCAAGATGTATGTGACAAGGGAGAGTAACTCATGAACCTAACTCTATGTGCATTTGCAGTCCAAAGCAAATCTTAAACTATGCACAAATTTAGGGGGAGCTCTCACATTTCACATACTTCTCAAAGCGACGATATTTTTCAATCTTATTATCTTTTGTCGAAGCTTTGATCTATATGTTATCATCAATTACCAAAAAGGGGGAGATTGAAAGTGCAACTATCCCTAGGTGGTTTTGGTAATTCCTAACAACATATAGCTCATTGAGCTAATTCTATTCCAAGACAAATATTTCAGGAAAGCTCAATGAATGGCATGGCATGGATGAGAAAAGTGGATCCCTCAAAATGCTAAGGATAAAAGGATTGGCTCAAGCTTCAAGCTCAAGACTCTACATTTTATATTTTAGTGATCCAAGATCACATTGAGTCTATAGGAAAAGCCAATACTATCAAGGAGGGATGAGGTGTTTCTTAATGAGTTTCTTGCTTCATAGTGCTTAGTGATATGCTCCAAAACTCTCAACTACTTTCCCACATCTACATATGACCTAAACCTAAAGTCCAACTCGGCCTCCCCGATTATTTCTATCCGGCTCCACCGAGTTCAGATGTCATAGCCACTGCCACGAACCCTGGGCAAATCGGTCTCACCGAGATGAGATTGTAATCTCTCTGTTTCCCTTAGTAACATTTCGGTCTCACCGAGATGAGCAATCGGTCCCACCGAGATTGCAATGTAAACTCTCTGTTTCCTTTTCGTAACATTTTGGTCTCACTGAAATGAGCGAACCAGTCCCACCGAGATGAGATTGTAATCTCTCTGTTTCCCTTCGTAACATTTCGGTCTCACCGAGATGAGCGATCGGTCCAACCGAGATTGCAATGTAAACTCTCTGTTTCCTGTTCGTAACATTTTGGTCTCACCGAAATGAGCGAACCGGTCCCACCGAGTTTACCGGACCAACTCTCTGGTTAGCTTATTACCAAAGCCGGTCTCATCGAGTTTGTGTAATCGGTCTCACCGATATTACATTATGCCCTAACCCTAACCATATCGGTCCTACCGAGTTGCATGTCGGTCCCACCGAAAACCCTAACGGTCACTAGGTTTACTAAATCGGTCTGACCGAGTTTGTTGATTCGGTCCCACCGAGATTGGTAAATTGTGTGTAACGGTTAGATTTTGTGTGGAGGCTATATATACCCCTCCACCTCCTCTTCATTCGTGGAGAGAGCCATCAGAACAAACCTACACTTCCAACTTACCATTTTTGAGAGAGAACCACCTACTCATGTGTTGAGACCAAGATATTCCATTCCTACCATATGAATCTTGATATCTAGCCTTCCCCAAGTTGCTTTCCACTCAAATCTTCTTTCCACCAAATCCAAATCCTGTGAGAGAGAGTTGAGTGTCCGGGAGACTATCATTTGAAGCACAATAGCAAGGAGTTCATCATCAACACACCATTTGTTACTTCTTGGAGAGTGTTGTCTCCTAGATTGGCTAGGTGTCACTTGGGAGCCTCCGACAAGATTGTGGAGTTGAACCAAGGAGTTTGTAAGGGCAAGGAGATCGCCTACTTCGTGAAGATCTACCGCTAGTGAGGCAAGTCCTTCGTGGGTGACAGCCATGGTGGGATAGACAAGGTTGCTTCTTCGTGGACCCTTCATGGGTGGAGCCCTCCGTGGACTCATGCAGCCGTTACCCTTCGTGGGTTGAAGTCTCCATCAACGTGGATGTACGATAGCACCACCTAATGGAACCACGACAAAAAAATATGTGTCTCCAATTGCGTTTGAATTGTCCAAACCCTTCCCTTTACATTCTTGCAAGTTGCATGCTTTACTTTCCGCTGCTCATATAGTCTTTCCATGCTTGCTTGAATTGTATTAAGATTGCTTGACTTATGCTAAGTTAGCTAAAATCTGCCAAAGACTAAAATTGGGAAAAGGATAAGTTTTTATTTGGTCAAGTAGTCTAATCACCCCCCCCTCTAGACATACTTCAAGATCCTACATCTGCCCGTTCCTTATAGATCGGACGGTTCATTAAAAAAATCGACTGACCTATTTATTTTTAGTCGACTGTTATCTTAGATATGACCACATGTGGTGGTGTGCTGGAGGAGTACCTGCATTTCCTGTGCTCATATATTACAAAATCATACGGAGTAGAATCTAATTTTGTTTACCATGCAATGTTGTAGAGCTATCATATGTCTCCTGTCATTTATTTTTCAGCCACCTGCTATCTGCTACTTTTACAGTGCACTAGTTCTGCACACACTTCACCCATACTCTCACTATTGTGTTTTTATGCAAGGGTATTTCAGAGTCTGCCGAAAGAGAAGTAGCAAAGAAAAGAGAGAAGTCGCGCCAGCTTTCTTCGCGGGTATGCACGACACGTTACAGCGCTATAAAGGGTGCAGTGTCAGCAGATGGAGACGGTAAACGTAGCTCTGGAGTTGATGACCTCACTTGCAATGAACCACCATCCCAGGTGCTTGCTTTAACTTCGCGGTGTCATATGTGGTTGCATGTTCCATATGGTGTCTAGCTTGTATTTGAAAGGCCGAAGTCGGTCTGATAAGGAAAGATATTTTTTTACATGAACCACCATCCCGTGAGCACCAGAAGACAAATAGCTAGTCAGGGCACTGGCCGAGCCAGTGACAAGCCCAGCAAAGATAGGCATCACCTGGAATCCAACTTAAAAGCTGCGATGGTGGCGAAGCAGCCCGCTTCCCACCAGGCTCTCAGGTCCTAGATGATCATGCTCACCACTCCAGCCGAATGTCTAGCTTGTATTGCTTCCAATTTGGTTAAATTGCATCTACTTAGCTTACACATTATACCTTTGTACATTATATACCCAAGGGCAAAAAAAATGGAAATTCCTCCAAACTCTTGTTGCCCGCGCTTAGCCCACTCTGCCTCGAGGGTCTCCGGATCGTTCTCCTCATCGCCAGCCGCCTCCTGCCGCTGGTCTCCGCCGCTGTCAACGGGAATCTCCACCGCCGTTGCCACCGTAGCGAGTCCATCGCCGAACTAGGGTATGGACTTGATCACTATGCTATCCCTATCTGATTCCTAGCACATTGTGTTCGTCATGAATCTTGCCACGATTGAAACAATCTCATCTAGTCAAAACTATCCGTAGATTAGGTTTGGGTTGAAAATTTAGGGTTAGGTTTCTGCAGAAACCATCTCGGACCCACCGAGTTGTAGAACTCGGTACCACCGATTCGACTAAGGCCATTGCACATGTGATTCTCGGTCTGACCGAGAATTGCAAATCGGTGTGATCGAGTTCAGAACTTTGTGAAACCCTAGCAGTCTCGGTGCCACCGAACTGTGACTCGGTCTGACGGAGTTCACTAGTTTAGGTTCCTAAAGCTGCTTTGGTATCACCGAGTTCACAAATCGGTCGATCTGAAATGCTTTCTATGGAAAACTAAAACCAAGTTTTTAACTCAATCTTTTGCAAAAACCTCCGTATTTTGTGATGCTTATCCTCTCTATCTCATCTACATCTATTCACAGGGTCAGCACTCAGAATTTGCAACATGTCTGATCAAAGTGACAGCCAAAATAGGAAAGAGGAGCAGATTCCTATGAGTGAGGGCACTAGTCCCTCCAGTTCCTATGATAAGGGCAGCAGGAGCACCCAAAGCAACTTACCCAAAGCTGCCACCAGGAATAGGAAGAAGAAAACCTTAGACTCTGAGGATGAAGACTATGTGGAAGAATAGGATGAAGCCACCTCCAGGAAAGTGCTCAAGAAGGAGTATGGCACTGCTGCAACCACCAAGCCAGGTCTGAATAGGAAAGTCCCTGCCAAGAGGACTCCTATGCTGAAAGTCAGAGCATCAACTCAGGAAACTGAGAGATCAGAACCCAAGGAGCCAGAAGTGTTGAAAAGAAGAGGAAGGAAAGGGTCAAGAAGACCATGGCCAGGGTTGTTGGGAAGCCTTCCATGATGGAAGAGGAAGAAGAAGAGGCTGCTGCTCCAGCTCCCAATGCTCAGAAGCTCATGGGTGATGTCATCAGGTCAGGGGCTACTTCATCACAGCCCAAAGAAGCACCTAAGGTTGCTTCCAAGCCCAAGACTGCACCAAAGAGGAATACCAGGAACATCCCAGCTATTGAGAAGAACAAGGCCCCAGTGCCTGAAGTTGTTGCAGAAGAAGAAGATGATGAAGAGCATGTTCTGAGAAAGTTGAAGCCTAAAATTCCAGATCATAACGATGCTCATCTTGTTGCTGAAAACATGAAGCTGAGAAAGGATGCAGGACTCAAACAATGGAGGTTGACTGATCCTTATGCAGTCAGGAGGAGAACTGTTGTGTACTATAGGTTCCATACAAAGGAACAACATGACTTCTATGAGACTGTGCTGCTGGACAAGAAACCAATAGTCCGTGATATGAGAGGGTTGATTGGAAATACATCAAGGAGAATGAGGAACACTACCCAGGAGTGTTTGACAGTTTCAGTGATTGTGGAGTGGCAGACTTTGTTGGACAGAAGTTCACAAAGTGGAATGATGAGCTCATAATGCAATTCTACTCCACATCACACTTCTATCCAGATGGCAGAATAGTTTTGATGTCTGAAGGTACAAGGTACCAGTCTACTATTGGAGAATGGGAAAATCTGATCAATGCACCAAAGGAGAAAGAAGATGACTTGGATGTCTATGCCAAGAAGAAGAAGGATCACAACTCTATGGCACACATGTACAAGGAGATCCCAGATAAAGCTGTTGAAACTCACAAGTTTGGATCTATACATTTCCTTCTGTCAGGACTGCCAACCATCATCTGGATCCTCAGGCACACACTCTTGCCCAAGTCAGGAGATCACAACATGATCAGAGGCCATGCTATCAATCTGCTACACTTATTTGATGTGCCTCAAAAGTTCAAGGTCATGAGCCTCATTGTTGAAACTATCAAGAGGACAGCTGCAGACCAGAAGAGAAGTTGTGGGTATGCCCCATAGATCCAGGAGCTGATTAACTCCAAGATGGGCACTGGCACTTACTTGTTGGACAAGGAACACATGCCTATCTATCCAGACTTTGAGGACAACCAAGTAGTTATGGATGAAAATGAACCATCTTCAGTGCAAGCACAAGCAAAGAAGGAGAAGGCAAGGACTGAGAAGGCTGCCAAGATGCCAACAATTGATGAGGCATCAGAGTACTTCCTGAAGAGCAAGCAAGACCAGCTAGGTTACTTGATAGCATCCACTTTAAGGATTGAGAAAGGGTTGGCCACCCTGACTCAAAACCAGGAGAGCCTGGAGAGGATCATGGAGCAGAAGTTCTATGACTTAGATGTGAAAGTAACTGACATCCAGTCTATTGTTGAGCAACTCCAAGATGACATGCAGGAGAGGAAGGGCAAGAAAACCACCGAGGCATTTGCTAGAGTGCCTAGAGCTCAAAAATCAGCTGTTGTGCCTATCACAGACACAAGAGCAACATCATCTGCACCTGCTACGGCTTCAGTGCCACCAGCTCAAGCATCTACTCCACCAGCTCCAACTTCTTCAACTGATGCCTTCGTCCTTGGAGTCATATCTACACCACCACATCAAGACCAAGCCTGAGAGACAACATAGTACTATGCATTTTCTAGGAACTTTTTGGTAACTTGTTTCCAAAGGGGGAGAAAAATTTATAGATCATAGGCTTCGAGAGAGAGAGAGTTTGCTTTTGTTCTCTCTTGTCTTTGTGGTTGAACTTTATTTGCTTTCGCTTGCTTGAGATACTTTATTGCCTGTGTGATACAATGATGATCATGTGTTTGATCATATGCTACATTAATGCTTGTTGGATGACATTATCCTTTTTATCTCTATATGATCATTCGCTTTGCTTGGTGATAAGTGCATGTATTTTGAATATTATCATTTTTAGCGCTCCACCAAGATGTATGTGACAAGGGAGAGTAACTCATGAACCTAACTCTATGTGCATTTGCAGTCCAAAGCAAATCTTAAACTATGCACAAATTTAGGGGGAGCTCTCACATTTCACATACTTCTCAAAGCGACGATATTTTTCAATCTTATTATCTTTTGTCGAAGCTTTGATCTATATGTTATCATCAATTACCAAAAAGGGGGAGATTGAAAGTGCAACTATCCCTAGGTGGTTTTGGTAATTCCTAACAACATATAGCTCATTGAGCTAATTCTATTCCAAGACAAATATTTCAGGAAAGCTCAATGAATGGCATGGCATGGATGAGAAAAGTGGATCCCTCAAAATGCTAAGGATAAAAGGATTGGCTCAAGCTTCAAGCTCAAGACTCTACATTTTATATTTTAGTGATCCAAGATCACATTGAGTCTATAGGAAAAGCCAATACTATCAAGGAGGGATGAGGTGTTTCTTAATGAGTTTCTTGCTTCATAGTGCTTAGTGATATGCTCCAAAACTCTCAACTACTTTCCCACATCTACATATGACCTAAACCTAAAGTCCAACTCGGCCTCCCCGATTATTTCTATCCGGCTCCACCGAGTTCAGATGTCATAGCCACTGCCACGAACCCTGGGCAAATCGGTCTCACCGAGATGAGATTGTAATCTCTCTGTTTCCCTTAGTAACATTTCGGTCTCACCGAGATGAGCAATCGGTCCCACCGAGATTGCAATGTAAACTCTCTGTTTCCTTTTCGTAACATTTTGGTCTCACTGAAATGAGCGAACCAGTCCCACCGAGATGAGATTGTAATCTCTCTGTTTCCCTTCGTAACATTTCGGTCTCACCGAGATGAGCGATCGGTCCAACCGAGATTGCAATGTAAACTCTCTGTTTCCTGTTCGTAACATTTTGGTCTCACCGAAATGAGCGAACCGGTCCCACCGAGTTTACCGGACCAACTCTCTGGTTAGCTTATTACCAAAGCCGGTCTCATCGAGTTTGTGTAATCGGTCTCACCGATATTACATTATGCCCTAACCCTAACCATATCGGTCCTACCGAGTTGCATGTCGGTCCCACCGAAAACCCTAACGGTCACTAGGTTTACTAAATCGGTCTGACCGAGTTTGTTGATTCGGTCCCACCGAGATTGGTAAATTGTGTGTAACGGTTAGATTTTGTGTGGAGGCTATATATACCCCTCCACCTCCTCTTCATTCGTGGAGAGAGCCATCAGAACAAACCTACACTTCCAACTTACCATTTTTGAGAGAGAACCACCTACTCATGTGTTGAGACCAAGATATTCCATTCCTACCATATGAATCTTGATATCTAGCCTTCCCCAAGTTGCTTTCCACTCAAATCTTCTTTCCACCAAATCCAAATCCTGTGAGAGAGAGTTGAGTGTCCGGGAGACTATCATTTGAAGCACAATAGCAAGGAGTTCATCATCAACACACCATTTGTTACTTCTTGGAGAGTGTTGTCTCCTAGATTGGCTAGGTGTCACTTGGGAGCCTCCGACAAGATTGTGGAGTTGAACCAAGGAGTTTGTAAGGGCAAGGAGATCGCCTACTTCGTGAAGATCTACCGCTAGTGAGGCAAGTCCTTCGTGGGTGACAGCCATGGTGGGATAGACAAGGTTGCTTCTTCGTGGACCCTTCATGGGTGGAGCCCTCCGTGGACTCATGCAGCCGTTACCCTTCGTGGGTTGAAGTCTCCATCAACGTGGATGTACGATAGCACCACCTAATGGAACCACGACAAAAAAATATGTGTCTCCAATTGCGTTTGAATTGTCCAAACCCTTCCCTTTACATTCTTGCAAGTTGCATGCTTTACTTTCCGCTGCTCATATAGTCTTTCCATGCTTGCTTGAATTGTATTAAGATTGCTTGACTTATGCTAAGTTAGCTAAAATCTGCCAAAGACTAAAATTGGGAAAAGGATAAGTTTTTATTTGGTCAAGTAGTCTAATCACCCCCCCCTCTAGACATACTTCAAGATCCTACATCTGCCCGTTCCTTATAGATCGGACGGTTCATTAAAAAAATCGACTGACCTATTTATTTTTAGTCGACTGTTATCTTAGATATGACCACATGTGGTGGTGTGCTGGAGGAGTACCTGCATTTCCTGTGCTCATATATTACAAAATCATACGGAGTAGAATCTAATTTTGTTTACCATGCAATGTTGTAGAGCTATCATATGTCTCCTGTCATTTATTTTTCAGCCACCTGCTATCTGCTACTTTTACAGTGCACTAGTTCTGCACACACTTCACCCATACTCTCACTATTGTGTTTTTATGCAAGGGTATTTCAGAGTCTGCCGAAAGAGAAGTAGCAAAGAAAAGAGAGAAGTCGCGCCAGCTTTCTTCGCGGGTATGCACGACACGTTACAGCGCTATAAAGGGTGCAGTGTCAGCAGATGGAGACGGTAAACGTAGCTCTGGAGTTGATGACCTCACTTGCAATGAACCACCATCCCAGGTGCTTGCTTTAACTTCGCGGTGTCATATGTGGTTGCATGTTCCATATGGTGTCTAGCTTGTATTTGAAAGGCCGAAGTCGGTCTGATAAGGAAAGATATTTTTTTACATGAACCACCATCCCGTGAGCACCAGAAGACAAATAGCTAGTCAGGGCACTGGCCGAGCCAGTGACAAGCCCAGCAAAGATAGGCATCACCTGGAATCCAACTTAAAAGCTGCGATGGTGGCGAAGCAGCCCGCTTCCCACCAGGCTCTCAGGTCCTAGATGATCATGCTCACCACTCCAGCCGAATGTCTAGCTTGTATTGCTTCCAATTTGGTTAAATTGCATCTACTTAGCTTACACATTATACCTTTGAATATGACATGTCTTTCTGTTTTTGGTACATACTAGTCCCCTTAACAGGCAGGTAAGGGGACTACTCCTCATTTAAAGAATGCAGCATCAGCCTCCCGACATGATTCTCAAGAAACAGAAATGCTAGATGAAGATAGTGAACGTAGCTCTGTAGTTGATTACAGCATTTCCCCTACACTAGCATCGCAGGTGCTTGCTCTAACTTGGCAGCGTGATATGTGGTTGCATGTTGCATATGGTGTCTAGATTGTAATTCTTCCAATCTGGTTAAACTGCATGTGCTAGTCTGCTTAGCTTATACATTATACCTGTTAATGTGACATGTCTTCCTGTATTTAGTACATAGTACATCTGTCTATTAAGCATGTCCTTACATAAAACTATTGTTTTTTGTATCCCGCATCAATCAATATGACGAGACACCTTTAGTATATGCAGTGTGATATTAGTTGCATCTTTCATATGATTTATAGCATGCACTGCTTCTAATTTGTTAAAATTCCATTTATGATGGGGCGCTTTTAACTTGGCAGAGTCATATTGGTTGCATCTTTCATGTGGTGTCTAGCTTGCATTGCTTCTTATTTGCTGGAATGGTTTCTGCTTAGTTTACACAAACAGTTGTGAACATGCCATGTCGTCCTGTTTTTCGTACATATTCCATCCTGGTATCATGTGTTTGCCTTACATCAAAGTAGTGATTGTCAGTATCATGCATGAATGAGTTTTGAAGAGAGAATTTTATTGCTTTTTCTTGTCGGTTTTACTTTACAATTCAAAATCAATAAAGCGGAAGGAAGTTAGCAAGGCAGCGGATAAAGGTGCTCCTTCCGAACAGAGGGCCTCTACAGTTTCTACTCCTCCACACCCCCAAGATGATTTCCAAGATAACACATGCATAGACACTCAACAAAGTTGTGTTTATGATGAGCACGTCTCCCCTAGTGCAGCATCACCGGTGCTCCCTCTAACTTGGCACTGTTATATGTGGTTGCATGTTATGTGTGATGTCTAGCTTGTATTGCTTCTAATTTTTTTGAATTCCATCTGCTTACTTTACACATTATACTTGAATAAGACACGTGTTCCTGTTTCTAGAACATACAATATCTGTCTATCACACCATGTTCTTACATCAAATTACTACTATTGTGTAACCTGCAACAATCACTTACCATAAGACACGTTTGACTTTGGAGTGTGATATAGGTTACATCTCACATTCTTTTCTAGATTGTACTACTAATTTGTTGAAATGGCACTTATGACGAGACAGTTTTAACTTGGTAGAGTGATATTCGTTGCATCTTTCATATGGTGTCTAGCTTTCATTGCTTCTAATTTGTTGAAATGCCTTCTCCTTAGTTTACACATCATAAGCTGTGAATATGCAATGGCACTAATGACGAGAGACCTCTAACATGGTAGTGTGATGTTGTTTGCATCTTGCATATGATTTATTTCTTGTACTACTTCACATTTGTCTAAACGCCATTTATGATGAGACACTGTTAACTTGGCAGAGCGATATTTGTAGCATCTTTCATATGGTGTCTACCTTCCATTGCATTGCTTCTAATTTGGTGAAATGTCTTCTTCTTAGTTTACACATCATAGTTCTGGTTATCTCTTCCGTCCCGTTTTTCATACATATTACATCCTCCTATCATGTGGTTGTCTAACATCAAAGTTCAGTTCGTCTGCATCATGCATCAATTTGTTCTGAAAAACTAAATTGTTATTCGTTTTTCTTGTCGGCTTGACTTAACATGGCACAGAGAAAGAGGAAGAAACACAGAATGGCAGGGAATGAGAAGCGGATGAATCCTGCAGATTCTGCTGGTACTGATGGTGTAATAGAAGGTCAAAGTCCAGCGGAAAATTCTACAAACACACCATCCCATGCTACACGAGCTGCAAAAAAAGCCAAACAGAAACAAATAGCTGCCACCAAATAAGCAGAGACAACCTAGTTCTTGCAACACCTACCACAGTACTACCAGCTGCACAACTTACTCGTGCGTCAACTGAGCTAGCAGCACGTTCCCAAGCTCCCTTGACACCTGACACTACTTCCCAAGCACTCTTGACACAAGACGAGTTGGCAATATCAGATGAACCTTGTGAGCTTCAACAGCAAGAAGGTAGTTGCTGGAGTCAAGTTACAGTTGCATGCTTCTTTATATGTAGTCTCACAGTTTGATGTACACTAACACTTCCTATGCTCGTTGTTGGACTAGCACCTAGGCGCAAGAGGAAACAAACATCAGGGATATTGCTCGATAGGTTAACTAAATCTAGAGGAGGAAAAATGGAGATCCGTTTTGAGGCAGGTTTAAAAAGGCCACGTGATGCTACAGAGTTAGCCAAGTTAGTATCAGAGGCAGCGGTTGCCGTTAGGTGTCATGTACGTATCCTCCCAACATGGATTCAATACAGGAATGACAAAGACGAAACCCAGTTCAACATCTTCCTCGACCATTTATCTGTAAGTATGGTTATGTATGGAAACTAGTAATATCGTCTCGCTTTGTCCCATACTTTCTAGGTTGCTGATAATTGATAACCCACAAGTGTAGGGGATCGCAACAGCTTTCCAGGGTAAAGTATTCAACCCAAATTTATTGATTCGACAAAAGGGGAGCCAAAGAATATTCTTGAGTATTAGCAGAGTTGTCAATTCAACCACACCTGGATAACTTAGTATATGCAGCAAAGTGTTTAGTAGCAAAAGTGGTATGATAATAATGGTAACGGTAGCAACAGTAAAGATAAATGTTTTTGGGTTTTTTGTAGTAGTTGTAACAGTAGCAACGGAAAATTAAATAAGCGAAGAACAATATATGAAAAGCTCGTAAGCAATGGATCAGTGATGCATAATTATGCCGGATGTGATTCCTCATGCAATAGTTATAACATAGGGTGACACAGAACTAGCTCCAATTCATCAATGTAATGTAGGCATGTATTCCGTAAATAGTCATACATGCTTATGGAAAATAACTTGTATGACATCTTTTGTCCTACCATCCCGTTGCAGCGGGGTCCTTACGGAAACTAAGTGATATTAAGGCCTCCTTTTAATAGAGAACTGGACCAAAGCATTAACACATAGTGAATACATGAACTCATCAAACTACGGTCATCACCGAGAAGTATCCCGATTATTGTCACTTCGGGGTTGTCAGATCATAACACATAATAGGTGACTATAGACTTGCAAGATAGGATCAAGAACACACATATATTCATGAAAACATAATAGGTTCAGATCTGAAATCATGGCACTCGGGCCCTAGTGACAAGCATTAAGCATAGCAAAGTCATAGGAACATCAGTCTCAGAACATAGTGGATACTAGGGATCAAACCCTAACAAAACTAACTTGATTACATGGTAAATCTCATCCAACCCATCACCGTCCAGCAAGCCTATGATGGAATTACTCACGCACGGTGGTGAGCATCATGAAATTGGTGATGGAGGATGGTTGATGATGACGACAGCGACAAATCCCCCTCTCCGGAGCCCCGAACGGACTCCAGATCAGCCCTCCTGAGAGAGATTAGGGCTTTGCGGCGGCTCCGTGTCGTAAAACGCGATGAAACTTTCTCCTTGATTTTTTCCTCCCCGAGATGGAATATATGGAGTTGGAGTTGAGGTCGGAGGAGGTCCAGGGGGCCCATGAGATAGGAGGCCGCGCCCTAGGGGGGGCGCGCCCCCTGTCTCGTGGATAGGCTGTGGGCCCCTGGCATTAATTCTTTCGCCAAAAATTCTTATAAATTCCAAAAAGTGCCTCCGTGGATTTCCAGGACATTCCGAGAACTTTTCTTTTGTACACATAAAACAACATCCTGGCAGTTCTGCTGAAAACAACATCAGTCCGGGTTAGTTTCATTCAAATCATGCAAGTTAGAGTCCAAAACAAGGGCACAAGTGTTTGTAAAATTAGATACGTTGGAGACGTATCAACTCCCCCAAGCTTAAACCTTTGCTTGTCCTCAAGCAATTCAGTTGATAAACTGAAAGTGATAAAGAAAAACTTTTACAAACTCTGTTTGCTCTTGTTGTTGTAACATGAAAAGCCGGCATTCAAGTTTCAGCAAATAATATAAACTAACCATACTCACAATAACACATAGGTCTCACAATTACTCATATCAATAGCATAATCAGCTAGCGATCCATAATAATAAAACTCGGATGACAACACTTTCTCAAAATAATCATAACATGATATAATTAAATGGTATCTCGCTAGCCCTTTCTGAGACCACAAAACATAAATGCAGGGCACCTTTAAAGATCAAGGACTGACTAAACATTGTAATTCATGGTAAAAGAGATCCAGTCAAGTCATACCCAATATAAACCAATGATAATGAATGCAAATGACAGTGTGCTCTCCAGCGGGTGCTTTTTAATAAGAAGGATGATGACTCAACATAAAAGTAAATAGATAGGCCCTTCGCAGAGGGAAGCAGGGATTTGTAGAGGTGCCAGAGCTCGATTTTAAAATAGAGATTTTGAGCGGCATACTTTCACTGTCAACGCAACATCTATGGGATGGCTGTATCTTCCATACTAAATGCATTATAGGCAGTTCCCAAATAGAATGGTAAAGGTTTATACTCCCCCAACCACCAACAAGCATCAATCCATGGCTTGCTTGAAACAACGAGTGCCTCCAACATACAATAGCCCTGGGGGAGTTTTGTTTAACTATTTTGATTTGCTTTGATCGTTTTGGATCATGGGACTGGGCATCCCGGTTACCGGCCCTTTCTCATGAATGAGGAGCGGAGTCCACTCCTCTTGAGAATAACCCACCTAGCATGGAAGATAAAGTCAGCCCTAGTTGTAACATGAGCTGCTTGAGCATACAAAACAGAATTTCATTTGAAGGTTTGGAGTTTGCACATACAAATTTACTTGGAACGGCAGGTAGATACCGCATATAGGAAGGTATAGTGGACTCATATGGAACAACTTTGGGGTTTAAGGAGTTTGGATGCACAAGAAGTATTCCCGCTTAGTATAGGTGAAGGCTAGCAAAACACTGGGAAGCGACCAACTGAGAGAGCGACAACAGTCATAAACATGCATTAAAATTAATTCACACAGAGTACAAGCATGAGTAGGATATAATCCACCATGAACATAAATATCGTGAAGGCTATGTTGATTTGATTCAACTACATGCGTGCACATGTGCCAAGTCGAGTCACTCAATTCGTTCAAAGGAGGATACCATCCCATCATATCACATCATAATCATTCTAATACCATGTTGGCACGCAAGATAAACCATTATAACTCATAGCTAATCAAGCATGTCACAAGCAACTATGATCTCTAAATGTCATTGCAAATATGTTTACTTCATAATAGCTGACTCAGGAATGATGAACTCATCATATTTACAAAAACAAGAGAGGTCGAGTTCATACCAGCTTTTCTCATCTAGTAAGTCCATCATATATCATCATTATTGCCTTTCACTCGCACGACCGAACGATGTGTATAATAATAAGAGTGCACGTGCATTGGACTAAGCTGGAATCTGCAAGCATTCAACTCAAGAGAGAAGACAAGTAATATGGGCTCTAAGTTAAATAAACAATCATGCATATAAGAGCCACTAAGCATTCTCAATATGGTCTTCTCGACCTCCAAAGGAAAGAAAAGAAAAGAAAACTATTTACACGGGAAAGCTCCCAACAAGTAAGAAGAAGAACTAGAAATCTTTTTGGGTTTTCATTTTAATTCTACTACAAGCAAGGAAATTAAACTACCTATTTTTTTTGGTTTTTCTTAAGGTTTATCAAACACACAAGAAGAAAACTAGAAAAAGGAATTTAAACTAACATGGATAATACAATGAAAGAGTATGAGCACCGACGACTAGTGTGTGAACATGAATGTAAAGTCGGTGAGAAATACGTACTCCCCCAAGCTTAGGCTTTTGGCCTAAGTTGGTGTAGTACCAAGGACCGCCTTGCTGATATCCATAAGTGAATTTGGGGTAGTACTGAGATGCAGAGGCGACCGCCTCCTGAGCAGCAGCGTGTTGGCGAGCTGCCTCCATTCCCCACTCATATTCAGTTGCTTCTTCCCTGGTTACAACATATCTTCCTTTTGCCTGATAATCAAAAAGGTAGGGGGCAGGAAGAGTAACATGGACGACATTGCGCCTGTCATAGATTAGTCGATAATGGAGGAATTGTTCATTCCTCTCAAGAAAATGATGACCAAACATAGCTTCTTTATCTAAATAAACAGGAGGTACAATCATATCCCCCTCTCGTGGAGCTATATTAAGAAAATTAGCCACACGGGTTGCATAAATTCCTCCAAAGAAATCTCCCCTTCTACTATTATTCTGCAACCTACGTGCAACTATTCCCCCCAAGTTATAACCTTTATAACCTGACACAGCACTCTTGAGGACACTAAGATCAGGGGCACACATGTGACATACCTCGTCCTTACCGTTAGTGCATCTACCAATAAAGAGAGCAAAGTAATGTATAGCGGGAAAATGAATGCTGCCTATGGTAGCTTGTGCTACGTCCCTAGATTCTCCCACAGTAATACTAGCAAGAAAATCTCTAAATTCAGATTTGGGAGGATCATTAATATTACCCCACTGCGGGAGTTTGCAAGCAGTTGTGAAATCCTCTAAATACATGGTATAAGATGTATCATAGATATCAAACATGACACTAGGAGAATTACGCGCAGAAATATATTCGAACCTCCGCACAAAGGAATCGGTCAATTGATAATATTGACGACACTTATCTTGTAAGAAGTCCTCCAGCTTGGCATTACGCACATACACGTCAAATTCCTCCTTGAAGCCTACTTCGACCATAAAATCATGGATGGCCACTCACAAGCCAGTACATTTGCATCCCTTGGCAAATTAACATCTTGTTCACGTATAGCAATTCTTGGCCCTTTCTTTGCCGAGGAACCTCCTTGGTACATTCTTCTAAGCATATTTATTTTTCTGAAAATTTCTGAAATTTTAGTAACTTCAAAATAAAAGTGGATAAAACTAAACAAAATTGATAGCAACTACTCCTACAAGTGCCTAGAGCCTATATCATGCATTGGAATTGCTTGGGACCTCAAAAATTTAACATGCAAGCTCAAGAACATGGTCACCTATGCAGCAAAACAATTGCAATGAATAAAGCACTAGAACAAAAACTAATTGGACCAATGGAGGAGTCACATACCAAGCAACAATCTCTCAAAGCAGTTTCGTGAATGGAGCTTCGAGCTAAGAGATCGAAAATCGCAGCAAAACGAGCTAGAACTCGTGCTTGAGCTGGATGGGGATTTTTTTGGGTAGAAGATGGAGCGTGTGGGTGCTGGCATAAGTGGGGGGGGGGAGCCACCAGGGGCCCATGAGACAGGGGGCACGCCCTACAGGGGGGGGGCCTCCTCTCTCGTGGCCTGGTGCTTGCTCCTCCTGTAGTGTTTTCAGTGCCTAAAATCCTAATATATTCCAGAAAAAAATCATACTAAATTAGCAGGGCATTTGGAGCACTTTTATTTTCGGACTATTTTTTCAATGCACAGATAAATAAGAAAACAGACGGATAATACTATATTTTTTTATTTATTCTAAATAACAGAAAGTAAAAAGAGGGTAGAGAAGGTTGTGCCTTCTAGTTTCATCCATCTCGTGATCATCAAAATGAACCCGCTAACAAGGTTGATCAAGTCTTGTTAACAAACTCATTCCGAATAACACGGAACCGGAGAAATTTCGAATAACACTAAGTTACCTCAACAGGGATATGAAAATCCCCAACAATAAGAATATCACACTTTTTCTTGACAGTACGGAGAGGAAATTCAAAACCTCCAAAAATGATAGTTGGAACTTTTTCAATAGAATTGATGCTATGAACTTGAGATTGTTTCCTCGGAAAGTGTATCGTATGCTCATTAGCATTAACATGAAAAGTGACATTGCCTTTGTTGCAATCAATAACAGCCCCTGCAGTATTAAGAAAAGGTCTACCAAGGATAATAGACATACTGTCGTCCTCAGGAATATCAAGAATAACAAAGTCCGTTAAGATAGTGACATTTGCAACTACAACAGGCACATCCTCACAAACACCGACAGGTATAGCAGTTGATTTATTAGCCATTTGCAAAGATATTTCAGTAGGTGTCAACTTATTCAATTCAAGTCTACGATATAAAGAGAGAGGCATAACACTAACATCGGCTCCAAGATCACATAAAGCAGTTCTAACATAACTTCTTTTAATGGAGCATGGTATAGTTGGGACACCCGGATCTCCAAGTTTCTTTGGTATTCCACCCTTAAAAGTGTAATTAGCAAGCATGGTAGAAATTTCAGCTGCCAGTATCTTTTTTTTATTTGTGATGATATCCTTCATATACTTAGCATAAGGATTTACTTTAAGCATATCAGTTAAGCGCATACGTAAGAAAATAGGTCTAATCATTTCGGCAAAGCGCTCAAAATCCTCATCATACTTTGACTTGGATGGTTTAGGAGGAAAGGGCATGAGTTTCTGAACCCATGGTTCTCTTTCTTTACTGTGCTTCCTAGCAACAAAATCTCTCTTATCATAATGTTGATTCTTTGATGGTGGGTTATCAAGATCAACAGCAGATTCAATCTCTACATCGTTGTTTTTGCTAGGTTGAGCATCAACATGAACATTATCATTAACGTTATCACTAGGTTCATGTTCATCACCTGATTGTGTTTCAGCATCAGAAATAGAAATATCATTTGGATTCTCATGTGTGTCTACAATAGGTTCACTAGAAGCATGCAAGTTCCTATCGTTTTTCTTATTCTTCTTTTTAGAAGAACTAGGTGCCTCTAAATTATTTCTCTGAGAATCTTGCTCGATTCTCTTAGGGTGGCCTTCAGGATACAAAGGTTCCTGAGTCATTCTACCAGTTCTAGTAGCCACTCTAACAGCAAAGTCATTTTTATTATTTAATTCCTCAAGCAAATCATTTTGAGCTTTAAGTACTTGCTCAGCTTGAGTAGCAACCATAGAAGCATATTTGCTAACACGGTGAAGTTCATCTTCAACTCTAGCCAGATTATTGCCTACGCGTCCTATCTCGAAAGCATTATTCTTTAACTCTCTACCAATATAGGCATTAAAACTTTCTTGTCTAGCCATAAAGTCATCAAATTCATCTAAGCAAGGGCTATGCAATTTAGTAGAGGGTATTTCAACTTTATCATATCTATAGAGAGAATTTACCTTCACTACCTGTGTCAGGTTATCAAGACAATGTGGTTCTTCAGGCGGTAAACTAAGACCATGTATTTCTTCAATAGGAGGTAAATTCTTAACATCTTCAGCTTTAATACCTTTTTCTTTCATTGATTTCAATGCCTCTTGCATATCTTCACGACTGAGAAATAAAACACCTCTCTTCTTCGGAGTGGGTTTAGGAATAGGCTCAGGAGTTGGCTCAATTGGTTCGGGAATTACTTCAGGAACTGGCTCAGGAAGAGTCCAATTATTTTCATTAGTCAACATATTATTCAATAATATTTCAGCTTCGTTGACTGTTCTTTCCCTGAAACACAACCAGCACAACTATCCAAGTAGTCCTTGGAAGCATCGGTTAGTCCATTATAAAAGATATCAAGTATTTCATTTTTCTTAAGAGGATGATCAAGCAAAGCATTAAGTAACCGGAGAAGCCTCCCCCAAGCTTGTGGGAGACTCTCTTCTTTGATTTGCACAAAATTATATATTTCCCGCAAGGCAACTTGTTTCTTATGAGCAGGGAAATATTTAGCAGAGAAGTAATAAATCATATCCTGGGGACTACGCACACAACCAGGAGCAAGAGAATTCAAGTCTTAGCATCACCCTTTAATGAGAACGGAAATATCTTAAGGATATATAAATAGCGAGACTTCTCATCATGAGTAAACAGGGTGGCTATATCATTCAACTTGGTAAGATGTGCCACAACAGTTTCAGATTCAAGGCCATAAAAAGGATCAGATTCAACTAAAGTAATAATCTCAGGATCAACGGAGAATTCATAATCCTTATCAGTAACACAGATAGGTGAGGTAGCAAAAGCAGGATCGGGTTTCATTCTAGCATTAAGAGACTGCTGCTTCCATTTAGCTAATCATTTCTTAAGATCATTTCTATCATTGCAAGCAAGAATTTCCATAGCAGCTTTTTCATTCATAACTTAACCCTTAGGAACAACAGGTAATACATAATCATTGGGGGAACGTTCATCATCACTATCATAAGTAATAGGATCTTCAGTAATATCATTCCCCCTAACTCTAGCAAGTTGTTCATCAAGAAATTCACCTAATGGCAAAGTAGTATCATGCACAGAAGTAGTTTCATCATGCATAGCAGAACTGGCATCATCAATAACATGCGACATATCAGAATTCATAGCAGTAGCAGGTTCAGGTGTCGCAAACTTACTCATAACAGAAGGAGAATCTAGTTCAGAGCTAGATGGCAGTTCCTTACCTCCCCTCGTAGTTGAGGGATAGATCTTGGTATTAGCGTCTTTCAAGTTCTTCATAGTGATCAACAGATATAAATCCCAAGTGACTCCGAGAATAGAGCTATGGTCCCCGGCAACGGTGCCAGAAATTAGTCTTGATAACCCACAAGTGTAGGGGATCGCAACAGCTTTCCATGGTAAAGTATTCAACCCAAATTTATTGATTCGACACAAGGGGAGCCAAAGAATATTCTTGAGTATTAGCAGAGTTGTCAATTCAACCACACCTGGATAACTTAGTATATGCAGCAAAGTGTTTAGTAGCAAAAGTGGTATGATAATAATGGTAACGGTAGCAACAGTAAAGATAAATGTTTTGGGTTTTTTGTAGTAGTTGTAACAGTAGCAACAGAAAATTAAATAAGCGAAGAACAATATATGAAAAGCTCGTAAGCAATGGATCAGTGATGCATAATTATGCCGGATGTGATTCCTCATGCAATAGTTATAACATAGGGTGACACAGAACTAGCTCCAATTCATCAATGTAATGTAGGCATGTATTCCGTAAATAGTCATACATGCTTATGGAAAAGAACTTGTATGGCATCTTTTGTCCTACCATCCCGTTGCAGCGAGGTCCTTACGGAAACTAAGTGATATTAAGGCCTCCTTTTAATAGAGAACTGGACCAAAGCATTAACACATAGTGAATACATGAACTCATCAAACTACGGTCATCACCGAGAAGTATCCCGATTATTGTCACTTCGGGGTTGTCGGATCATAACACATAATAGGTGACTATAGACTTGCAAGATAGGATCAAGAACACACATATATTCATGAAAACATAATAGGTTCAGATCTGAAATCATGGCACTCGGGCCCTAGTGACAAGCATTAAGCATAGCAAAGTCATAGGAACATCAGTCTCAGAACATAGTGGATACTAGGGATCAAACCCTAACAAAACTAACTTGATTACATGGTAAATCTCATCCAACCCATCACCGTCCAGCAAGCCTATGATGGAATTACTCACGCACGGCGGTGAGCATCATGAAATTGGTGATGGAGGATGGTTGATGATGACGACAGCGACAAATCCCCCTCTCCAGAGCCCCGAACGGACTCCAGATCAGCCCTCCTGAGAGAGATTAGGGCTTGGCGGTGGCTCCATGTCGTAAAACGCAATGAAACTTTCTCCTTGATTTTTTTCTCCCTGAGACGGAATATATGGAGTTGGAGTTGAGGTCGGAGGAGGTCCAGGGGGCCCACGAGATAGGAGGTCGCGCCCTAGGGGGGCACGCCCCCTGTCTCGTGGACAGGCTGTGGGGCCCCTGGCATTAATTCTTTCGCCAAAAATTCTTATAAATTCCAAAAAGTGCCTCCGTGGATTTCCAGGACATTTTGAGAACTTTTCTTTTCTACACATAAAACAACATCATGGCAGTTCTGCTGAAAACAACGTTAGTCCGGGTTAGTTTCATTCAAATCATGCAAGTTAGAGTCCAAAACAAGGGCAAACGTGTTTGGAAAAGTAGATACGTTGGAGACATATCAATAATGAGATTCCCATAATTTTCAACAGATGAGGTTCAAGTTGGATAGCCAAGATGATGCAACCAGGCAAGCTTGGACCCATGTTTTCAAGTCTGCTCTGCGACAGTATCGGTATAACTTGAGGAAAACTCACTTTGAAGGCAAGGCTAACAGTGAACTTTCACAAACGTATCCAGTGGAAAATATATCGGATGAAGACTGGAGGGGCCTTGTTAAACATTGGTCTAATCCGAAGTATCAGGTACATTATATATATGTGATCAGATCACATGTTGAAGTCCTATTTACGCATGTGCCACACAAATCTATCTTCTCGTAGGTGAACTGTTCAAAGAACAAGGCCAACCATACGAAAGTGAAATTCCAATAGACGACAGGATCTCGTAGCTATATTGCACACTGCAAGGCTCTTGTAATTAGTTGTTGTTTCACTCTTTTCGCTGTATCATATTATCAGATCTATATTGACTTGTTCGAAATGCAGAGGAAAGCCCGCAAGGACCAAAAAGTACCTGAACCAAATGTTGTGGAAATCTTCAAGGACTGTCACACCAGCAAGAAGAAGGGCATGACTACACCAGTCAAAGCCGCTGATGTAAGTCCTTAATCCTCATGCCTTTTAACTACTACTTACTCTAACTTGTGCCTTGAACTGCATGGTCTATTACTCTTTTCAATTTTATACACAATTGTCTTAGCGTATCATTGCACCTTACAAGGTTTAAAAGAGAGGAGTGATGTTCCTTTGATCTTGACCCGTAATCTAGTTCCGTGCTGGACTTGCCCACACAATGTTACAATTGCCTGTTTGTCTATTCTTAGTTGTTTTGTGATATGAATGATGTCATACTATGCTTACCGTATTATAAACTTTGTCTCTTTATCCTTAGCCCTCAATACAATGTGAAGAAATAGACAATACATTAGAGATGGTACATGGTCATATGTTTGGAACCTGGTTTTATTATGTACTTTACAATAAAATACAACTAATATTTTACATGGGTTCACCAGAATAAGTTCTGTATATAGACCAAAGCTATTTTGTTTGGTTTTGCTGCCTCCGTAATATCTTCTGTTCTGGTACTACTAATGTAAAACCTCAACTTTTCAGCGAGCTATGGAAAAAATGGTGGAACCGCCACCTTCTGAAGGTGGCGAGGCAACTATAACCGCAATGTCAGCTCTTGATGCAGTGGGTCAGTACCTGTCCATTAACAGTGCCAAAAGCACGTTCATGCGTAATACTGGGTTCGTTGTTAAGGCAATATCATCCAAACTGCCGCATGATCAAGATATGCAAGCTCAAAGCAATGTTGTATCTGCGCTCCAGACACAAGTCCATTCCCTAACAGAGACCCTTTGCGAAACAAGGAGAGACATTGTTCGATGTCTTCAAGATATGCATGGTTTTGAAACCAGACTATCAGACATTTGCTATGTTGTTCAGAAGCCTAGGGGAAATGAACGCGAGGGTTATGGTGCTCCATCGGACAATACAGCATGAAAACATAATAGTCAGGTCAAATGAATTGAGCTTCTGAACTTCTGGTGGTGCATTTATCTGCTAGACTGTTAAGTTTTATGCCAACCTTCCTTTTGTTATATAGTTGTAATTTGTTTTGGTGCGATACAAAATTTATTCTTAACGTGCAGCCACCGGCTGAAGAAAACAACAAACCATTTTTTTATAGTGTAGGGTGTTTCCTATATTTGCACTGGTGGCGATCTTTGATGTCGAGTGGATGTAATTTGTGCAATCGCCTTAATAGCCTAGCGTTAGTTTCGGCCTTATTTATTTCCTTGTCTTCTTTTTCCCTGGTTTGCTAGTGGCCGCAACTACCATGGGCCATATAAGGGCCGTAGGATCCATGGGTCTCCTACGGGCCGTAGGATCCATGGGTCTCCTACGGGCCGTAGGATCCATGGGTCACCTACGGGCCGTCGATAAATGGGCCTCCAACAGGGCTGTAGAATCGGTCGGCCTCGGGCCATCGGATAAATGGGTCTACATGGGCCGTAAACGGGCGTAATTGGTATCGGCCCAGCATGGTAACGGGTTGTTAACAGGCCATAGGACAGCAAAGGCTTAATTCTGTCACAGGCATAACGAGTCGTTAATGGGCCAGAATATAGGACGGGCTGGAAACGGCGCAACGGGTTAACAGGCCAGAAACGGGCCGAATCTTGCCATGGGCCAAATTTGGCCCATTAGGGTAACAGGCCAGTAACGGGCCGACTCTTACCATGGGCCGAATTTGGCCCATTAGGGGAACAGGCCAGAAACGGGCCGACTCTTGCTATGGGCCGAATTCGGCCCATTAGGGTAACAGGCCAGTAACGGGCCGACTCTTGCCATGGGCCGAATTTGGCCCGTTAGGGGAATAGGCCAGTAATGGGCCAGAAGTAACCGAGGGCCAAAAAGGAGCCCAAGAACGTATGGGCCGTCAATAGGCCGAAAGCTAACACGGGTTGGAAACGGTCCATGTAAATCACGGGCCGTTAACGGGCACAAAGAAAATTACTGTTCATTATGGGCTAGAGTCACCGTGGGCCTGTAAAGGGCCGAAAGATACGAAGGCCTCATATGGGCTGAAAGACATCGTGGGCCATACATGGGCCGAAAGTGAAATGGGTTGGTGTTATATTCGACAGCCCACATGACGTTGTTGGGCCGATTTCCTTCAGGGCCTAACGGGCCGTGAGTTAACGGGCCGTAAAATGGGCTATTTGCGAAGAGACCGTTAACAAGCTTTTCATGGGCCAGCCCATTAACTTTTGACCAAGTCAAACGGGCCGGCTTTGTAAGCTAAATGGGCCAGTGGTGGGCCGTGGCACGGGTCGACATATCATAGGCGCCTATCTGACCCACTGACGAGCTGACACGTGTTTCGTCCGACCAAAAAGAATTTTACACATGGAAATTTCCCATTGGTCGGGGCTGTTAACGGGTCATCGGATCCAAAACCCGACCCGATAGCTTAACGGCGTTCCGTTACGGTGGATGCCACGTGTCGGTCATCCTTGACGAAAGCACTTCTGTGATGCGCTATTTATCGTCATGGAAATGGACACTCCCGTGATGATAATTTTGATAATGTCATGGAACACTTCTACGACAGCACAGGTATGACTATCTTGATTCTGTCATAAAATCTTCATGGATGTACATGCATGACAAAAAACGCGACCTACTGTGACAAACACGTATCATCACGGAAGTGTATTTTTTTTGTAGTGAAACCCCATCTTTTTATCCTCGATGGCAACAATACAATACGTGCCTTGCTGCCCCCGCTGTCACTGGGAAAGGACACCGCAAGATTGAACCCAAAGCTAAGCACTTCTCCCATTGCAAGAAAGATCAATCTAGTAGGCCAAGCCAAACTGATAATTCGAAGAGACTTGCAAAGATAACCAATCATACATAAAAACATTTCAGAGGAGATTCAAATATTTCTCATAGATAAACTTGATCATAAACCCACAATTCATAGGATCTCGACAAACACACCGCAAAAAGAGTTACATAGAATAGATCTCGAAGAAGATCGAGCAGAACTTTGTATTGAGATTCAAAGAGAGAGAAGAAGCCATCTAGCTAATAACTATGGACCCGAAGGTCTGTGGTAAACTACTCACAACTCATCGGAGAGGCCTTGGAGATGATGTAGAGGCCCTCCGTGGTCGATTCCCCCTCCGACGAAGCGCCGACGAAGGCTCCAAGAAGGGATCTCACGGATATATAAGGTTGTCGCGGTGGAAATAGTTTTTCATGGTGCTCCTGGATGTTTTCAGGGTACAGGAGTATATATAGGTGAAGGAGGTAGGTCAGGGGAGCCACGAGGGGCCCACGAGGGTGGGGGGGCACTCCCACCGCCCTAGGGCGCGCTCTCCTACCTCATGGCCACCTCGACTGCTTCTTGACGTCCACTCCAAGTCTCTTGGATTGCGTTTGTTCCAAAAAGATCGCTCCCGAAGGTTTCATTCCGTTTGGACTCCGTTTGATATTCCTTTTCTTCGAAACACCGAAATAGGCAAAAAAAAAAAAGCAATTCGGGCTGGGCCTCCGGTTAGTAGGTTAGTCCCAAAAATGATATAAAAGTGTAAAGTAAAGCCCATAACATCCAAAACAGGTAATATAATAGCATGGAACAATCAAAAATTATAGATACATTGGAGACATATCAGGTCACTGCAAGAACCACTACATTCTCAATGTATGCAAAAGTAAATGCATCCAGCAAAAAGCAATGCAGCATTATCAACTCACTGCAAGAACATCTACTGTGTAATGCTTCATCCGGAAAACAATAGCAATGACATAGCAGAGATGAATGTTAGAAGAGCAACATTGCAACAACTACTACCACCAGCACCACTACAAAACTGTTCAACCATTGGACGCAAGGATTCAAGCAGTTCTGAATCATAGACCGCAAGTCCAAAAGAGATCGAAGCAAGTATAGTTGCTGATTTTTCTTGAAAGCACAGTTGTTGATTTTTCTAAACCTAAACCTATCTATCTGAAGGCCAAAAAGAAGGCATCCAATTCTGAGATCGAAGCAAGGCCAAAAGTAGGCATCTAGTTCTGCTATCATCATGTCCGAGGGGGCAAAACTTCTGAAGAGATGAACTGTTGGGACTCCGATCTGATCTTGCTCTACTATGCCAAGAAAGTCAGGTGGAGGTCCTAGGCATGATAATGGCCCCTTCACGGTTTTTGCAGGGGTCGCACGATGGTGACTGCAGGAAGTTTGTATCCGGAGCAGTAGAAATTCGACCACTGCCCCTGCATTCCACCATATGATTTTCTCGAAGAAAAATATCAGAAGATTTAGTTCTGAAAACATGTTTCTTTTTTTGCAGGGTTCTGAAAACATGTTTCGGTGGTAGCTGCATTCCAAGTCTCCATTGTGTTCTTTTACAGCCCAACTAAACTGAAGCCCGACTACTAAAACTATGCATCAGACAGAGGAACTAGCGATCGATGAGTTTGCTCAGACTCCAACCAACCATATGCAAGCTAGCTAGTTGCAAGGATAATATCACTTCTTCTTTGGTACAACCCCCATAGACACATCGACGGACCAAATCTGTCCATACCCCTTCATAAGAAAGGGTAGGATGGTGTTTTTATGAAATACGGCGCCTGGACCGTACAATAGGGAGCAGTAAACTGGGCCGGCCCAGCAGAAAATGATGTGCACGGTGGACTTGCAGTGAAACTGTTGTGTAGTGGACTTGTAGTGAAACAGTGGAAAATACTAAAAAAAAAGTGCTTGCAGCAGGAACCGAACTCAAGACCTCCCACAATAACACAATCGAGCACAACAACTAGAACGAGCAATCATCTTGACTAATTGGCAGCGCAGCGTTTTAAGAACTATAAATTGATCGAAATAGCCCAATGGATTGATCGAAAAAAAATAACTTTGAGGTGGTTTCGTACCCTACAATAATCTTTTAGTTTTTTCTCTACTATTAGTAACTTTGGAGTGACTCTTTGTTGCACGTTGAGGGATTGTTATATGATCTAATTATGTTATCATTGTTGAGAGAACTTGCACTAGTGAAAGTATGAACCCTAGGCCTTGTTTCCAAGCATCATGATACCGTTTTTGCTCACTTTTATCACTTGCTACCTTGTTGTTTTTATATTTTCATACAAAAACCTATATCTACATCCATATTACACTTGTATCACCATCTTGCCAAACTAGTGCACCTATACAATTTACCATTGTATTGGGTGTGTTGGGGACACAAGAGACTCTTTGTTATTTGGTAGTAGGGTTGTTTGAGAGAGACCATCTTCATCCTACGCCTCCCACGTATTGATAAACCTTAGGTCATCCACTTGAGGGAATTTTGCTATTGTCCTACAGAACTCTGCGCTTGAAGGCCCAACACGAGTCTACAAGAAGAAGGTTGCGTAGTAGACATCAGAGACGTGCGCCGGCTAAGCCCGGGAGCTGCCAGTGATGGGGACGGCGGGGATCTGGGCTGTAGCCCTGCAGTATGGAGGGATTGGCAGCACGAGAGGTCGCCCTTGATCTTTGTCGTCCCGGCGGTTCGGCGCTGCTCCAGCGGCTTCGTAGAGGGGGGCGGATCTGAAGGGGACATACGCAAGTGGTGGTGCTTGATTCCCAGAGCAACGACTTCGGTCATGGCAGTGGCGGTGTCCCCTGCACCGGGGATGATGGGCCAGGTGGTGGGTCCTTGTGGCGGCACCGGTGGCGGCGGATCTTGGGATCCTGCTCCTAGGGACGTCGTAGGATGTGCGTGGAGGCCAGAGCTTCCTCTGCCATCGGCGGTGCTAGATGGGGGATCATGGTGGTTGTTGTCGTTGTATGGGCAACGACAACGGCTGGCATGATGGTGGGTGCTCCCTGTAGTGCCCGAAATCGGGGCGGCGGCCCCTCTTCATCAACGATGGTAGACTCCAGGATCGTGTGGGCCATTCAGAGTCTAGATCTCGAGGTGGTGACGGCCTTTTGAGGCTGATAGCGGTATGGGACGTCCCTTCCATCAACAAATCGGGTTTGATGTGGCTCGACAGGTGACACATGTGCCTCTTTCGGAGTTGTTGGGCGGTGCATGTCGCCGGCAGGTGAAGCCACCGGTGGATGTGCTACCAACGGATTTTAGGCACGACATCTTATATGGAGACGTCAAGTCATGCCTGCTACCGGCAGGTAATGCATGATGGCTCTGGAAGAGCCGCGGAGGTGCCATGTTTAGCCTGTCGATGTCGGATCAAAGGTGTCGCGACAGTAGCGGGAGGCAAGCAGTATGGGACGTCTTTGTCTTTTGCTGTCTCCTCCAGTGGTATCCGGCTATCGAGGTGTCGGTAGACGGATAAGGGCGGATGATACAGACGGCTTCAGCGACGAGTTTATGCACTCCGATGGAAACACAAGATCTCTGATCAGACTATGTTGGAGCGCGCCTATGTCATGTCCTTGCTGAAGGTGGTGGATTGAAGCTTGACTTTGGGGATGAGAATCCAGAGTTCAACCTTGTGGTGGACTGGCCATCATCGGCGCACATGCGGCGATCCTTTTTGAAGGCGTAGTCTAGGAGTTGTGTATTTTTCGTTTATATTATCTCTTGTATCATAGGGGTTAATGGCTATCTGAGGAGGTACTGTCGCAAGGTATATGGCCTCAGCGTTTGTTTTCTGCTTTATTTCCGGGGTAATAGTGTTTGGCTGCTGGATTTTGCACTTTTCATAACATATGGCTGCATGCATTGTCCTGATGTAGAGGTCGGAGGTTATCCTTCTTTTAAGAAAATGGGATAACAGAAAAACAATATGCAAGAGATGAACGTATTAAGAAATTATCAAAACATGCTCTCGCCCCGCTTTATATATAAAGCAACAACACCCAGTTACACGACATAACGATACAATGTGGTAAGGCGGCCCTATGACACATCAAATCCCTAAATAACTAGACAACACAACCGAACACAACTACGCTGTCAAACACCTAAACACAGAATGACCAGATTACAATGCCACGACAGACCTAGGACTCCTAGCCTTCACGACAACACCCTCAGAAGGGGAATGCAAGCACCGCCGTTGTCGAGCCCATATAGGAAAGGGTTTTTACAGGAGGCTTGCCACAGGGAGGAGAACCGCGATGACGTATTCAAGAAGATAACGACACCCGGAGATGTCCTCGCCACAAGCGCCAAAGCGCAGATTTTTCGCTCGGTAGCTCACCCATGACACGCTGAGGCACCCAGACCAGCCACAGCGAGAGCGGGCCTCTGAATCCGGATCTAGGCAATGCTACTCCTAAGAATAGAAAGTGTGCCCGAACCATCCACCGCCACACCCGCACCATCTAGACGATCAAGAAGCGTAGCCACCACTGCCCCAATGAAGCCTGCCGAAAAGCCACCATATGGACCACCATCCGAGGCCGCCGCCTCGGCTTCCATGTCCCGGTTGCTTGAAAAGTGAGCAGCAGGGCATGCTTACCTCAATCGATAGCTTGCATGCAACACAAAGGTTGGAATGGTAGCTCTCTGGTGGATTTGTTCACGTCCTGGTTGCTAAAATCTTACATAGGATTGATCTAGCTTATCTGATTGTTCAAATCATAGTCTTACTACTTGTTGTGGACATACCAGTTTGGCGCTCAACGAAGATGGAAAGTAACATTAAATGGTCATGTGCTTTACACTTGTTATATTATCCCAAGAGTATCTCATACTTCCTCCGTCCGCAAATACTTGTCATCAAAATGAATAAAAGGGAATTTATCTAGACGTATATTAGTTGTAGATGTTTTAGAAAAGGAGGAATACACCGGCCTCCGCATCTGGACGATGCATACGGCCATTTTATTAATTATTAACACAAGACCTTACAAAGTCATACAACAATAAGTCCAAAGCCATCATCTAAGCAACATCTGTCGCTACTCCTATCTAGTTGATGACGGGGCGCTGATAGTCTGGGCCTAATACCAAACAGACCTCGCAGCCAAACCTAACATCTAAGAACTGAGGTCCCAACTAGGACGCCTGCCGGGTATGGGCACCCACCAGTCCGGCGTGGTCCTCAACCAGGACGCCTGCCGGGTATGAGGCCGCCGCAGCCACCTGCCACCAATCCATCTTCAGAGCTGTACTGCTGCATCGACCTTGCCCGGTCTAGCTACCGCCGATGCCGGACAGTGTCGACCTCCTGCGCGTGTCCATCACCACACATCTGACGCCAAGCCTCCGCTGCTCCATGCCGCCAAGAGCCGCTGCCATGAATATGTAGAAAGAAACACCGCTCCACCGAAGAAGCCATCCGCTGGTCCCTCGAGCCCGAGTGCATCTCCAAGAATGCCGCCCCCAAGGGGGTAACGCACATGAATGCCGTCATCATTCGATCAATTGATCTAGGGTTTCCTTCGGAGGTATTGGGTGGGTTTGGGATTTATACCTTGATGATGCCTTTATGAAGGAAACGATGATAAGGGCATCGTCATCACCGGTTCCGGCCAAAGACCGAAGACCAAGTTTTCACTCGGATCCATCCCAAGAAATCCACCCGACAACTTGTGCACTATCTCGACCACCTTCAAAGCCCCAGATCTAGCCGCCTAGATCCGGCGACAGATACGTCTTTTTTTATCCATTTTGATGATAAGTATTAGCGGACGGAGGGAGTATGTATATATTTGTAACCATGCATGTTATATTCCATTGTAGTTGTATGTTGAAACGTGAAAACTCAAAGTCCCTTTTGGATTAATAGTATTTGATGAGCAATCCAAAGTGTTCAAAGCAATTTTACATAAAACACACATGATTAGAAAACCCTTCGTATCACAATACAAATCTGTAGTTGTGCTACGAAACCATCACTATGGACAAATAACTTGAATGAAATAAAAGTTAATATAGAGCAGTGCTCTCTGCTTAAGCCCACATTCCGTTCCATATTTCTGATGGAAAAGTGTGATCTTGCTTTCGGTAAGAGTCGTTCATGAACTAGCCGCCTTGTCTGTAACTCCACACTACTTTATTAGTAACATTCTTCAGATTCGGTGTATGCCCTGTTCTTGTGTGTCCCAGCACATTGCCACGATAGAAATGGAGACACGCTAACGTCAGGCAGCTGGGAGATAAGCCGAACGATCAGTAAACATGTTATTATGTAATTTTGGTGTTCCGTTTTGCAGATACCGTAGCATACGTGTGTTATTTTGTAATGGGCCAGTTTACAGGAGGTCAGGTGAAGAACGGAAATTCTAACATTAATATAGCACATACATCCTATACTACCTCTATACCGAAATACTTGTAGTTGGGGGAACTTGTATTAGCTTCCCCAGCTACAAGTATTCTGGTACGGAGGAGTAGATCATATCAAACTCCATTTTGCTTATTCAGTGCACTGATGTGGTGTCTCGGAGCATGCTAAGACAAATTATGATGTTTCAACCACATTTATAGAAGCCCGCGTCCATTGACCGGCAGTCCGTTCTCCCTCCAAGTCGAGAACCCTCCGGCGATGTCGGTCACGGCAGTGAAGCCCTGAAAGAAGATATATTTACCATCAAGTGTCACAGAGCCGGCAGGTGAAAGCATAGCTACCGATGGTGAGATAGACGTAGGACAGAAAGATATGGTAGTGCTAGTATTTATGCTTACAGAGGAGCAGAGTTCGGCTGCCGCCATGAGAGATCTCTTGCCACTTTGGCATCCCTGATATTGACAAATGAAGTTTTCTCAACATAAAAAACAGTCAGCTGAAAGAAGGAATAAAAGAAAACGTTAGGCCATCAGGGCATGCGTACGATGATGATCTCGTCGTCCCTGCCGAAGATCGCCGACACTTGCTCGAGAAAGTGCGGGTTCTTGGCCATTCCTGAGCCGGTGCTATACATGTAGGGGACGTTCACCGCTCCTGCCGGATGCCCACCACCGAACTCGCCCTCCGTTCTACACAACCAGCAAATCTGATCGAATGATGCAACCAATCTTTTTATGTACACAATGTTACTGTGAACTGAATTTTTCCTGTCAGTCAAGTTGAGAGAACAGAGTAGTACAGGGTAGAGGGGCAGCAGAGCATGCAAGTGGTTATTGTCGTGTGGTTTGTGTACGTACCTGACATCGAGGTAGCGGTGACCGGCCAGCTGCAGCTCGTAGGCGACGCGCACCGGCACCGACGGTGGCACGGCCACCTCGGCCTCCTCCGCCCGCAACGCCGCTACCCTGGCGCCGCCGTATCTGGTGACGAAGCAACAGGCGTGTAAGAGTTTGTCCGTGGATACTCGATGGATGGAAGGTACAGATTACTCCTGCTCATGGTACCTGACTGAGCCGGGCATCCTCCTGGCGGCGGCCACTGAGACCGCCCTCGCCGCCGCCACGACCCGAGGATTCGCCCTGGTGCACGCCGCACTGTGCCGCAGCCTGCGGTCAAAACAGAGCGCGTAGAGCACTGTCGGCGTGATCGATGAGATGAATATCGCAAGGAAAAAGGCCCGCCGGATTGTTTACTTACCTGTAGGAGGTGAAGGCGAGGGGCGGCCAGTGCGCGGCGGCGGGGAGGGAGACGCCTCGGGCAAAGGAGAACTCGGATGCCATTATCTCCAGTCCGGTCCTCGCTCCTGTTCCTTCTTGGGACGATGAGTTCAAGCCAATATATATACTAGCTACGATGCAGATTAAGCGCCGATTTCTTGTTGAAACGTGGTAACCTTGCACAAACACATGGCATGGGGAGGCATATTTATGCTTGGTTCATGACGACGGTTGACTGCTGGGACGCTGCACCTGTCCTCCTCGCCTCCTCCGCGTCCTAGGGTAGGATCCGACGTACACATGACTGTGACTGACTCCATCGACTGGAGACATATCCATTCCAGTGTCTGCTTATTTCGGCTACGTTGGTTCCGGATAAGGTGAAGATCTTCTCGCCACGTCTCACTTCTCATCTCATCACACGTATGGGACCACGATCACGTTCACGTACTAGTCTGTCTGGCCTCTTGGATCCACTCCAAGGTGACGCGTGTGTTGCATCGCCGTTCCTCGATCGCCAGCTAACTTGTTTTCTCAACAAGCGTACGCATGCACTCGTACATACGTATGTATACACTCGGTTTTATAAAAAAACACACCCACATCCTATCACTAAGAGCACCAGCGAGAGACTGAGCCGACATATCACGTTGAGATTGCCGAGGTCGCCAGAGACGCATTCGTCGTCAATAAAAATGTCTCTTCCCATTAAATACACGTCACCGACAGGACTGGACTAAAATAAATCAAGGAAATGCAAGCAGCAGCGTCGGAACTTGAATCGTCTCATCATGTATATATTGCTATACAGTAAAAGGCTTTTGTACTATTCAATATGAATTTTTTCTAGGTATCTTCTCAAATAATTCCCGCTGCAACATGGGAGGCATCTTTCTAGTTTTCAAAATTTCAAAACCCCTCTGGAATCCTAAAGTCCTTCCCGGGTTGTACGGAAGGGCAACGCCGGAGGCGATCAGAATTTGGATCTACCAACCAAGAGAACTCCATCACCGTCGCACCGTTCACCCCGCCGCCACTGGAATCGCTTGACGACGGACAGCCAACGGTAGGGTGCCCCCCTTCCCCCCTCTTCTTGCTTCTTAACTGCTGGTCTTCTTCGATCTCCATCTACATACGGCCCGTCTTCCGATCTAGTCCGTGTTAGGGACGCCCTGGCTTGATCTCTGTCATGCCGGCACCGGCGCCGGCGTTGTGCGCTGCTAGGTGTTAGTCTTGCCAGGTGCTCAGCGAACACTGAGTGAGCCTCAAAGTGCTCATCACTAGATACGCCCTATAGATTGATGATGCCAACGCGCTGGAGCCTTGCGTACGCAGGCATCCACACTTGTCAACTGATGGCGCATACGTTGATTCTTGACGTACTTGCGCTTTTAACTCTAGTCAAATATTTCACTTCTTCTTCGATACAACCCACTTAGACACATCGACGAACTAGATCTGTCCATACCCCTTCATAAAAATGGGTAGGATGGTCTTTTTACGAAATACGTCACCTGGACTATACAATAGGGAGCAGTAAACTGGGCCGGCCCAGCAGCAAACGATGTGCGTGGTGGACTTGCAGTGAAACTGCTGTGTAGTGGACTTGTAGTGAAACAGTGGAAAATACTAAAAAAGAAAAAGTGATTGCAGCAGGAACCAAACTCAAGACCTCCCACAATAACACAATTGAGCACAACCATAAGAATGAGCAAGCCATCTTGACTAATTGGCAGCGCGGCATTTTAAGAACTATGACCAGTGACATATTTGACCATTTTTTGTATATTAGGACGTAACTTCTTTTGAACGCAGACATTTTTCCAAATTGTAAACAAATTTTTTAAATTTAAACCAATTTTCCAAAAAGCGGAACACATTCATAAACTCCAAACCAATTTAAAATAATGAGACTTTTTTTAATTCTGACAATTTTAAAACACAAAATATTTTGAAACTTTAAACTTGCTTAAAAAGCGACCATTTTTTGGTATTTTCGAACATTTTTGTAAAATATGAATAAATAAATAAATAAATATGTTGAACACTTTTGTAAATTTGCGATTTTGAAAACAAAAAGATTAATTAAACTTTTTAAACATTCCCGAAACAGGTAAAAACCGGCCTGAAACCATCTAAAATGTACTAAAAACCAGCATCTGCCGTGGCAACGAACAGATTAAAATAGGCTGGCTCATGTTCACTCGTATCGTTTGGGTGTGTGAGAAACAACGACTGTTTGACATAATAAGCATAGAATAGAGTTTCCCCCAATAGGCGCCCGATGGGATCGTTGCCGTCCCCTAGTAAAGCCAACGGCTAAAGCATTTTTTTAATATTTTTCTGTTAATTCTTTTTGAAACTTGTTTCAAAAATTTGAAAAATTATTTAGAATACCCTAAAATGTTCTTGTTTTCAAATTTGTTAAATTTTAAAAAAATTCTGGAATCTCAAAAAATGTTTGTGTTTTCAAATATTTTGTTCAAAAATAGAATAAATGCTTGTGTTTAAAAAATGATAATTTTATAGAAAAGTATGTTGTTTCCTATTTTTGCTCAAAATTTTCATCAATTGTTGGCAATTTGTTATCAGTTGTGAAAAATGTGTTCAAACTTGTAAAATTTTCATACATAAATTGAAATTTCAAAATTGTTCGCAAATTTCAAGAGATGGTTAGTTCACAACACAATGTTCATTTTGGTTGATAATGGCAGAAGTTAAAATAACATAAGCTTTCAAATTGGGAAAAATTACATGCTCACGGGAGTCGTCTGGCCTAGTCTAGCACACTCCTCTCACCTAGTGGTTTTTTGGACTATGGATAAATGACTCCAACTCTTTTCAGCAGCCTGGTACGGACAGAGGCATCCATGCTAGGTTTGAATGACTTCCGACATCGTTTGCATGTTGCGACACGTCCGACCATTTATCGGTCCTTTTTCACCAAGAAAACTCCGGAAAAAGGATTTTTTTTTCAAAAACTCAAAGAACTTGGCATGGTGCCTAGAATTGGCCATATAAGCTCATGGAATAAATTTGGGTAATGTGATGGATGCCAAAAAAAAATGGTCTCAAACGTACCTTTCTCGCCTACCCAAACACTCTTCATTGAATATGGTCTATTTTTTGACATGCATGAAATGATCTAACTTTTATCAGCAGGTGGGCATGCCCATGGTAGGCATCCATGCCATCTTTGAATGAATTCCTACACCGTATGCAAGTTTCATCATGTCTGACCATTTATTGACCATTTTTTCACCGAGAAAACTCTAGAAAATATAAAAATTGTCGAAAACTCAAACAACTTGGCATAGCGCTTTGAATCGGTCATACAAGGCCATGAAGAAAAAAAAGATTCTCAAACGGGCCGTTTTGGCCTACTCAAACTCCCTCTGTTGAACATGGCTATTTTTGGACATGCATGAATAGACCCCAACTTTTGCAAGCAGGTGGGCATGCCCATGGTGGCATATATGCCTTGTTTGAACGAATTCCGACACCATGTGAAAATTGCATCAGGTCCGGCCATTTTTAATCGAGAAAACTTCAGAAAATGCAAGAATTTTCTAAAACTGAAACAGCTTGGCATGGTGACTTGAATTGGCCATACAAGACCAAGAGAAAATTGGAGCCATTTTAGGATCACTGATCACTGTATCCAGACTAGAGCAGAAAAAAAATCAATTTCATTGCAGTGCTATTATCAGGATCTCACAGAATCATCCCCGCTTTCAGAATTTTACACCCCAAGGAGCAAGAACCAAAAACTGCCTGCAATTTCCGTCAGATCAAAATGAATTGCAATAAGAACATTTGTGCTGAGTACTGACTGAGCAATGCAAAGCTATTGAGTACTGACTGGGCCCAAGTGTGTCATCTTCCTATCATCATATATTTCGAAGATAAAAACGTTACTGACAATACAGCTCTACTGACAGATGCTATCCATTTGGTATTTTAAGAGCAACGGTTACAGCTTCATTTTGGTGAATCTTGTTAAAACCATGTGCACTTTTATTTTTCATAATAAACCTCTCTGAACTACGATGGATCTTCTTATATAAGAGTAAATTGCTAAACAGAATACCACAAAAGGACCTGCTGCTGCACATAACCAACAAACAGGATTAGAAAGGGGGACACCAAGTGCTCAACTCCCACAGCAGAAGCCACCAAATCAGTGTTCATGTCAGATGCTTCATCTAAGAGAAATGCAGCTGGAAACGGTGAAGTGAACTAGTGTCTGCTCAAAGAAGACAGCGAAAGAAAAAGAAGGCAGCTTATGTTCAAATCCTGAAAACGATGTAATGTGCACAACTAGAAGCACGATCACCAGCTCACAAAAAGAACCCGCTACATTTTGCAAGATCATCAACTCATTACTGGCAAGAAACCACTGCCTTTTCATCATCCAAAAAAGAAATGAAAGATCATCAACCCATCGCAAGAATCCCTACAGGTAAATGCTTCATCCAGAAAGCACCACAGAGATGAATGCCAGAAGATTTCAGAAGTTCTGAATCATAGAACCGCGAGGCCAGAACAGACAGGTTCTCCCTGCCTCTTCGACAAAACGGAGCAAGTTTTAACTAGCAGAAGAAACACAAGAGCTGATAAGTTTTCTCGACCTATATCTATCTATATGTAAAAGTAGGCATCTAGCTCTGCTGGCATTGTGCCGAGGCGGCCAAAATTCTGAGGAGGTGAACTCTCAGGACTCCTGCTCCGACCTTTCTCTACTCCGCGTGGACATCCGGGTATCGCAGCCTACCATAGACTGAATAAGCAGAAATAATAAGTCAGTTAGGAATCAGACCATTAATCAGCAACAATATAATGACAAGATCAAGAAGTCAAAACCTGAACAATATAATTTGCAAGGAACTAAGCTTTTATGCACCATCTATTGTAGGATACTATCTATCTGCATTGTCTTAACAGGTTAGAAACTTAGTATCTTCTCTGCGAAGATGAAACGAGATGACTGAACTTGATTTGGCTTTTAGCGTTTCATAGTTTCTACTAGCGGCAAAATGTTATGAAAAAGGACGAACTGAATTATCTGAATGAATCAAGAAAAGAAATGTGGAACTAGTAGTTTGGACTAGCTTCAGAGTTCAGACCATCTTTTACCATGTGTACACAGACTGATAATCCACATTGCAGTGGCACCTACTATTCCCATGCACCTACTTTTACCTTCCTACAAGACCACATCAGTTTCAGAAAAGTCCCAAGTCCTAACAAAACCTATCATAATATCCATTTTCCAAGCATGATCAGGCTAGCACTCACTAAAGCAAGACTCTTAATATTTCTTTTGCATTTTAAGACTCTAAATATCATGTTCATGCAGTAAGCAATATCTAATCTAACATCTGCACAAAAGAGATTCAAGACCACCAGTACATTTCTCGGCAAAGAAGATCACTAGGAAACAGACCAACAGTCTAAATCTCAAAAGTAGTGTAGGAACCAAAATTTGTTCACGTGTTATTCAACACAGGGAAAATGGGCTAAATCTCTTTTGTTAAGGCTGAAATAAGAGATGAATCAACTGATTTGGCATTTTAAGTTCCGCAATTGTACCAGCTTTACTGGCGGCGAATAGGACCAAATAGAGGAACTGAATTGTCTGAATCAAGTTTCACTGTAACCAACACTTTCCATATCTGAAAGTATGAAAAACACTTTCCACATCAAGGTTGAGTGGAAGCATGTTACTTGTGAAATGATTTGTTCCCCACAACAACAAGCTAGCCATATATAGAGCCTCTTTACATGTATAGTACGTACAAGACTACAGCAGTCGCAGACAATTTCCAACTGCTAACAGTTTCAGACACCCCCCCAAAAACAATTTCAGACCGCAGCAGATTCAGTTAACTATTACTAACAATTTCAGTAAACAGTTTCTCAGACTTTAGCAGTTTCAGTAAACTGTTTCTCAAGCACAGGCCGATCCTGGACATTCAGGAATTCGACACCAGAATCTTTTAATCAAGACTACCGGCTAACCTGTTGCCACCATTAGGAGATGATTAGGAACTTGGGGCATGGAGAGGGAGGCTCTCACCAGGAGTCCCGAACTGGACGACGACGATCTCGAGGGTTTCCCCGGCGCCGCCGTGGGGCAGGTTGGCGACGAGCGGCGTCGGCCTCCCGTAGCGGCCCGCTCGGACGCATGCGACGAGGTCGAAGATGTGCAGGTTGACGCGGGCGGACAGCTCGTCCCTCAAATGGTGCACGGACCTCCCCCTGAAAGGGAAGGCATTCCAGCCTTCCTCCTCGGCGTAGAACCCCTCTCCGTTCGTCCGCACGAACCTGATTGTCCGCCACACCCCCGGCCTGAGTCCGAACCAGTCGCCGGGGGGCTGCAGGAGGAGCCGCAAACAACCATGGTTGTGTTCAGGAGCAGAAGTCAAGAAACTGAGCAACGGCAAGAACAGAGCCAGAAATTGAAAGGGTCGTCATGGCGAACTCACGCGAACAGGATAATGAGGGATAGGCGCATCCATTCTGAAGGGGACGGTCTGGAGGGTCCAGCACATCATGGTGCTGGTGTTGTCGGCGTCGTCCACGCTGACGCGGGTGTTCCAGGGGAGGTGCCTGCCGTTGGCGCGGAGGTAGCGGCCGCCGGCGTTGCGGAGCATGACGTCCCCGCTGGAACCCGCCTCGACGGCCCGCCACATGATGGCCTCCACCTCCGGCTGGTCGTAGTCGCGCAGCTCGGCGCGGAAGCCGAGGTGGCCGAGCGCGAGCGGCGCCCGCGTGGCCGTGGCGGCGAGGTATCGGCCGTAGGCGGCGCTGTGGAGGAGCAGGTACATTCCGCCGTTGCCTTGGTAGATGTGCACCGTCCACGCCGTCTCCATCGTCGCGCGGCGCCTGCGGAGGGAGACGCTCTGCCCGTCGTCGTTGGCGTGGAGGTACGTGCCGTGCACGCGGCTCCGCAGCCGCACGTGCTGCCTGTCGTGGAACCTGTCCATCGCTCGCCGGCGCTGGGCGCTGCTGCGCGGTGGCGAGAGGAGGGGTTTCTTGGGGCTCCGGCGAGCTCTGTTGGCTGTTGGTTGAGGCGGTTAGGCCGGGCGCCAACGCCAAGGCGGGGTATTTGAAGGTGCCTGACACACTATCGCCGTCCAGGGCTTTGGGTTTCGGGCCGTTTACTCGGCCCGGCCCACACTCCCGAGCGCAGCCTCGCTTGCGATTCCCGAACACGCGCGCGGGCGTGGCGAAGAATCCAGTCGGCGGTGCTTAGAGAGATGCTTAGAAAGATAAATTAAATTTTTTTAAGCATCGGTGTCTATTTCTACACAAGAGACACTTAGTTAAATGTCTATCCTGTACAAATAAGCACCAAACTAAACGTCTATTCTGTACAAATAAACACCGGTGCTTAAAAAAAATCTGGTTTATTTCTCTAAACACCTCCCCATAAGCACCTCCCATCGTACAAGGCCTTAAGCGCCGGCTAGGAGAACCAGCGCCCACGCGCCCTGCAAGTGGGACGGCCCACAAAACGCGTCGTACGCAAAAAAAAGGCCTTAAGCGCCGGCTAGGAGAACCAGCGCCCACGCGCCCTGCAAGTGGGACGGCCCACGAAACGCGTCCTACGTGAAAACCCACCAAAAAAGAGGGTACCCACCAAAAAAGAGGGTACTACAGGATTCGAACTTAGGATGTTCACCCACGTCCGAAGCTCGCTAACCACTTGAGCTACCGGCCGCGTGCCACAAGAAGTAACATTGTCGCGGCACTACTGTTGCACATAACAATGTACTATATCGCATCAATTTTTTTGGGAACAAAAATAATCGTGACCAGAAAAGGTTCATGGATTTTAAAAATAAGTTCATCAATTTTGAAAAAAGTTCATAGAAAATGAAAAAAAAATCATGTATTTCAACAAAAATCTACAAATTTGAAAAAAGTTCATCTACTTGAAAAAAAGTTCACCAAATAATTAAAAATTTCACTGAATTTGGAAAAAAAGTTCATCAAATGTTAAGAAAAGTTCATTAAATTAGAAATAAGTTCATCGAAATTGGGAAAAAAGTTCATTGAAAATTGAAAAAGTTCACTGAAATTGAAAAAAGTTTGATGAATTTGAAAAAAAGTTCATCAAATTTGAATAATAGTTCATCGATTTGAAGAAAAAGTTCAAGAATTATAATAAAACATCAAGGCAGGAAGAATGAAAAGAAAAACAAAAATGAAAACGAAAAACGATAAAAGAAAAAGGGTAAAAGGACAGACGAAATAAGAAAAGATGTAAAAGGATGTTCGTCATTAGATCAAACTGGGTGGCGCGGTGGTAGCTGCCTCTGAACTCGAAGGGGAGGTCAGGGGTTCGATACCTATCATTGGGGCGTTACTTTTTTTGGGTCTACAAAACCGAAGGGAACCAGGGTGAGATGGGCCGGGCCAGTGCGGGGCGCTGCAGGCGCCCGTTTGCAGAATACACATTAACGGGCGCCTGCAGCGCCAAATAGGATTTGCCGAATCGGCCACTGCCATTGCTTCCTCTCCTTGCCCTGCCCCGCCGCGCCCGCCCAGGACAACGGCGAGGAGGCAAACCACCATCAGATCCGGCGAGAGGCGTGTAGCATTCGAAGGATTTCACACGGTCAGGAGATTCTTAGTATGTGCTCACAAAGTAAGATTCTGCACAAACTCTGTTAATTGTATCAAAATTGATAGCAGCACATGGTCTAGTGCATAGAATTCATGTTCTTTAGTTTAGCCATGTGCTGATGCACATTGTTTAATTGGGCAGGTCTAATGGTCATTTTTTTAGCCATTTAGTAGAACTGATGGTCATTTTTTTAGCCATTTAGTAGTACTGATGTTCATCACTGGATTAGCCCTGTGCTGATGCTTTCTATGTATATTTAATTTGGCTAGAAGGTGTTAATTTTATAATAGGTCAACAAATTAGTTTGCGGTGCAGATGATCATTGTTTAATTGACTAGAGTACTCATTTGGCCAACTAATTGATTGTTTACTGTCAGATGCTCAAAATCCAGTGAGTGTTCAGTGTTAGATGTTCATTCTTTAGGGAAGCTTAGTGATTGTGTCAAATGCTTAAAGTTGAGTTGTTTTTTATTGTCAATTGCTCAAAGTTATTTCCTTTTTGTGTCAGATGCTCAAAGTTCAGTTATTGTTTAAAGTCAGTTGCTCAAATTCAATGCATATAATTTGCCAAGGAGATTGGTTTGCACATGCTATGGTTAGTGCAATTGGAAATTCAGACATGCGGTTGAATTGGTTCAGTGCTTGTTTATATTGCATGAACTTGAGAACTATGGTTTTGTTGAATAAGTGGACCCAGAGTGGCCTCCTACAATGCAGAATGCATTGTTGAAGTTATGGGATATGTATGAAGACAGCAGGAGTGATAGGAGGAAGGATAACCTTGAGAGTTCACATACTATTCACCATTTGATAGAGGAGAAAAACAACTGGAGGCCAACTATGACAAATTGGTTGAAGATGTGCATCAACTTTTCAATGCCCAAGAGGATAGGATGCTGGATTTCAGCTATTTGCAATCTAAGATGAAGAGTGCAGAGGAGAGGAGAGCTAAGGTTACCAACTCAGTTGTCTCTGATATGAAGACAAAGATGGAGAAGAAAGATGCAGAGATCTTCAAGCTACAGGAGAAGTATAAGGTCCTTATGAACCTAACAAAGATCAAGGCACTGTCACCCAGAACCTGAAGCTCAACCATTTGAAAGAGAAGGAATAGCTTAGTGAAGCTAGTAGGAATTTGCAGTTGCATGTTGAGGAACTCAATAAGTGTCAGGAAAAGCTCACCCAGGAGAACTCAAAGTTGATCCTTCACATGGGTGATGTCAAGAAGGAACATGAGAAGCTCATTGCAGGCAGGGATCAGCTGAAGCTTCACGTTACTGATTTGTTGAAGTCAGAGGAGAAGAACAAGCAGAACTTGAGGGGATCCAGGACATCTTGGTAGAATCAAGAAGATGTAGATGAAGAGCAAGAGCAAGATCCAGACCAACATGAAGAAGAAGCATGCTTTCTTAGCTGACCTTTTTTAAGTATGGTGTTGTTATGAACTAGTACTTGTGAACTATCGATGTGTAGTTGTGACCTAAGTTGGAACTATGGTGTTGCTTTAAGTTGTGACCTAAGTTGAACTCTACTATGTTGTGTAAGAACCTCTTAATTATGTTGCTTAAAGCTATCTTTGATGATTTATGTTGCTATCATAGTTGGTTGATAGAATGGTGAAGTTATATAATTTCTCATAAATGTTATATGTTGATAGAATGTTGATCTTGGTCTAGGTCATTTATGTTATATGTTATATGATTTATGTTGATAGAATGATGAACACCTAAACCCTACTAGTTAGGTCATTTAGGGCCAGTCGACGCCAAGAACCCCTAAACCCTACTAGTTAGGATATTTAGGGCCAGTCGACATTGAGAACCCCTAAACCATACTAGTTAGGTCATTAAGGGTCAGTCGACATCGGGAACACGTAAACTTTACTAGTTGGGTCATTTAGGGCCAGCCGACGCCAAGAACACCTAAACCCTACTAGTTGGGTCATTTAGGGTCAGTCGACGCTGAGAACCCCTAAACCCTACTAGTTGGATCATTTAGGGCTAGTCGATGCTAGTTGGGTCATTTAGGGCCAGTCGATGTCGAGAACACCTAAACCCTACTAGTTGGGTCATTTTGGGTCAATCGATGCCGAGAACCCCTAGACCCTAGTAGTTAGGTCATTTAGGGTCAAATGATGCCGAGAACCCCTAAACCCTACTAGTTAGGTCATTTAGGGTCAGTCGATGTCGAGAACACCTAAACCCTAGCACACATATGAAACTATGGTCATATCAAACCTAGCACATAAATGAAACCTATCACACATATGAAAGTATGGTCATATCAAACCTTGCTCACATCATACTGAGTGCATATGAAACTTAGTACTCATCACATCATACCAAACATTGCTCACATCATACTGAATACATATGAAACTTAGTACTCATCACATCATATGAAACTTAGTACCTATCAAACTGAGTACATATAACCCAAATGTTCACATAAGTTAGTACTCATCACATCATAGAAAATATTGTTTAGAATCATAACCCAGATGCATAAATAACATTGTTCAGAATCATACAAATTACTTGCACCCTCATGGCACTTAGGTGTGTTACCACTGACAGTAAAAAAGATCATCCATCTAGAATGATTTCTTCGGCCACGAGAAGGAGGATGAGCACCAGAAGTTGAAGGACAAGAAGATGAAGCTCTAGAAGCAAACCTTGGGGAAGAAAATGGCCTTTGATCCCTTGTAGTAGCAGATCTTCCACCCCTAGCTGATCTTGCATCAACTAACTTGCACTAGCAGATCTAGCAGGTGGAGGCTGTGATCTTGCAACAGGACATTATGATCTTCCAAGTGGGGGCTATGATCTTGCAGGTGGAGTAGCTTCATCAACATTGCTTGATCTTGCAGGTGGAGTAGCTTCATCAACATTCCTTGATCTTGTAGGTGCCTTGCAAACAAAAAGGAAACATGGTAGTAAGTCAAACATGGTAGTTACTCAAAATACAAAAATACTAACCATTGTACTAGTTAACAAGGGGATTACCACATGCTTGTTTTTCCTCATAGCCAACTGGTTTCAATCGTTGCTTGCAGTTGGTGTACCTATCACTACTGGAATCAGCTACTTTGCCATCTGCCAGCTTTTTGCCGTCTGCTAGCGGACGACAAATAAGCTCTTTGCCATCAGCTACCCAAAAGCAGACGGCAAAGAACTGGCTGATGGCAAAGAAAGTCTTTGCCATCAGCCAGTTCTTTGTCGTCCGCTAGCTGACGGCAAAGATTCTTTCCCGTCGGCTAGCAGACGGCAAAGAGGGAGGGGGGCCCCACTAAGGAGCTGTTTAAAAAATACTTAACGGCCCCCCTCTTTGCCGTCAGCTAGCGGACGACAAAGAGCAAAAAAGCGGACGACAAAGAGGGCGGATGGCAAACATTTAACATATCTAACGGCGCGCCCCACCCCGCCCTCTCTCTCTCTGTTTCTCTCCCTGCTCCCACACGCGCGCCGCCGCTCCCACCACTCGCCGCCGCCCGGTCGCCCCACCGCCCCGCCGCCCCACCGGCCACCCCCC